>NW_026866339.1:0-123806 GCF_026571515.1 Ruditapes philippinarum
TAAGGGATTAAGCCATTATACAAATAAAATGTTATTTCCTTCCCTTCTGTCTTATATAAAAGGTTGGCAAAATTACTTTAAAAAATTGTTTAAAAAGGAAATGTGTTCTTTTTAAAAATACTACATAAGAAAAGAAGTGAAAAAATTGGCAATCCGGGATATCAAATTTTGTGGGCCCTAATAATGCAACTTAAGTAATATTTCCTGACCTTTATGTCTAAACATAGGTTTGCTATTTTAAAAGTTGCAGAAAAGTTAAATAATTTAAATTTTGGGAAGAAAGGTAAAAGAAGAAAGCATGAAAGTCTTTTTTAAAATAGCATTTCCTGCTCAACTTGTAAAAATAGATATTACCTGTTTAAATTTAGAACCGCTAATTCAAGTTTAGGTAAATTAGAAAAAAACAAAAAATTGAGCTGCCAACAGTTGAGGACTTGGTTAGACTCCGAAAGTGCGGCTGCCCCCCTCTTTATGGGGGGAAAAGGCTGAAATAAAACCCCATGTTTCCACCGGGTTAAGGGTTCAAGTGTCTAAAAAAAAAAGGGGTTTGCAAAAATTGTTATTACACATGAATGTAATTGAATTATAAAAATTTTTTTGTTTTAATGATTTTCTTTGACATAAAATTTTTTTTTTCTTCTTTAAAAATCTGGTTGGGTATACAGTATGGAAGTTTTATATTAAGCGGATGTGGAAAACAAATAAAAAGGGTAATGGATGACACCATCAATAAAAACAGGCAGAAATATAGCAAACTCAAACAATAATGAAATAGTGTACACAAACACAAGAAAGGATCAGCTTAAAAATTAATGGTTTTTAAAACAGTTTAGGATTTTTTTAAGTTCGGGGTATGTTTCATTCGAAAAATGATGTTTTAAAATTTTTAGTCAGAACTTTTTATTCCATTTTTAAAAGGAAAATGTTGAAAAAATTTTTGCTAATGTCAAATTTTGTTACCTTTTAAATAACTCTAATTACACAAAAAACCCAAAGCACATGAGTGTAATGAAGCCATTTAATAAATCAATATTACTCTAGTGTAATAACACTTTGTCATGACGTCATAGAGTTATTGTGCGCTAATGTTAGCGTTACACTATAGGCGCATCAATGAAAATGACTCATTTTAACTTTAAGTCGTTCTCTTTTTGGGTATGTGATAAATAGAATATTATATTCGTATAGGTTCCATACTAAATTTATTGAACAAGTTGAATTAAACAATATCATGCTCGCCAGAGGCTCGTATAATATTATTTTATTCAACTCCTTCAATAAATTTAGTATTAAACCTTAGTAACATGTACACTCATCCAATATCCTATTTAGGATGCTTTATGAAGAAATTTACTGAAAGTAGCTTGTTTTTATACTGTAAATTAAAACTAATATTCATGCTTTTGATATATTTTTTAAGAAACCTCTTTAAAGTTAAAGTAATGATATATGTACTTACACAAAATCAAATCCTTTTTATTATTAAAAATTTTAGCATTTTATATAATATTGATAGAAGTTAAAATTGTAGCTGTTTAACCGTTTATTTTTTTTGATACTGGAGACAGATAATGTGTAACAATCGTAATTATTATATTTCCTTTTAGCTCACCTGTCACAAAGTGACAGGATGAGCTTTTGTGATCGCTTTTCGTCCGGCGTCCGTCCGTCGGGCGTCCGTCGGTAAACTTTTACTTTAAATGACATCTCCTCATAAACCACTAAGCAAATTTCATCCAAAACGTTCACAGGAATGTTCCCTTTGGTGGTACCTTAAAAATTGTTCAAAGAAAAAATTTAATTCCATGCAGAACTCTGGTTGCCATGGCAACCGAAAGAAAATACTTAAATATCTTTCTTTTAAAAATCCATAAAAGCTAGAGCTTAGATGTTTTGGCATGAAACATCTTCTAGTGGTGTCTACCAAGTTGTTCAAATAAAAGCCCCTGGGTCAAAAATGTCGGCCCCGCCCCGGGGTCATTGATTTTCCTATATGCATATAGTAAAACTTAAAAATATCTTCTTTTAAAGAACAGAAAGAGCTTAGAGCTTAAGAAATATTTAGCATGAAACATGTTCTAGTGAGGTCTACCAAGTTTGTTCAAAAATAAAAGGCCCTGGGGTCAAAATTGAGCTCCCGCCCCAGAGCGGTCATTGATTTTCCTTATATGCACATAGTAAAAACTTAAAAAATCTTCTTTTAAAGAACTCAAAGAGCTATGGCTAAAGATTTGAGCATCAACCATGTTTCTAATAGGCTGTCTACACAAGTTTGTTCAATATAAAAGCCCTGGGGTCAAAATTTGGCCCCGCCCCCAGGGGGTCATTGATTTTCCCTATATGCATATATTAAAAACTTTAAAAATCTTCTTTTAAAGGAAACCAAAAGAGTTAGAGAGTAAGATATTTAAGCATGAAACATGTTGCTAATAAGTGTCTACCAAGTTTGTTCAAATAAAAAGCCCTGGGCTTTCAAAATTGGCCCCGCCCGGGGTCATTGATTTTTCTCTATATGCATGTATAGTAAAAACTTAAAAAATCTTCTTTGAAAAAACCAAATAGCTAGAGCTAAGATATTAAGCATGAAACATTCTTTTAGTGAGTGTCTACAAAGTTTGTTTGTTCAAATAATAAAAGCCCTGGGGTCAAAATTGGACCCCGCCCCGGGGGTCATTGATTTCTTTATATGTGTAAGGCAAAAACTTAAAAACATCTTTGAAAAAACCACCAAAATGCTAGACGTTAGGATATTTAGGCATGAAACATGCTTCTAGTAAGTGTCTACAAGTTGTTCAAATAAAAGCCCTAAGGGTAAAAAACTGCCCGGCCCAGGGGTGTCATTGTTTTTAACTATATGTGATAGTAAAACCTTAAAAAAATCTGCTTTAAAAAAGCCCAAGAGCTAGACTTAGTGTTTACATGAACATATTCTTATGGGTTGTCTACAAAGTTTTGGCTGCAAATAAAAGCCCTTGGTTAAATTGGCTCCTGCAATCGTGGGTGTGGGGTTGGGGGCCTATATACAGGTGAAGCAACCTAGGGCCATCAGGCCTGCTTGTTGTGTGTGTTGACAACGTTTTTTTGCATGCAGCAAGTCTCATAACATCTGTTAAGTCTTGGCCAAATGTAAGCTTCAATATACAAAATAAATGTAAGTATATGTTTTGTTGCCAAGTCATTGTCAAAGGTCAAGGTTAGACTTGGGGATATATTGGATAATTACGTAAAATTCAATTTTACCATATGCGGAAATTTATAAGCATAATATAACAATCTTGTAACATGTGTAACATACTAGATCACAACCTAAATAATACATTTTGTAAACCATCAGTGCAGTAACAGATTAAGTAAACCCATTAACTGCATTAAATATAAATTGGTGTATTCTGTAAAAGAATTTGTGCTACTTCAAATGTAGTTCTTGTTATAATATAAACACATACAGATCAAACAATCAAAATACTAAGGTAACATGGTCATTAAAGAACCTTTCAGGAACACCCCAAATACAATGAGATGTATATTAGCACAAAACTGTAGGTAAGTAAATAAATAAATAAGGACATAATGTGATATAGATAATCGCTCACCAATGTGGTAGTAATAAGTAATTAGAATATTTCAAAGAACTAAATATTTGTAATTAGTTTTGCCACCAGTGTAGCGTAGGTATTAGTAATCAAATTTTAAGACTAGATAGTTGTAATGTGGCCCAAAGTGTAGGTAGGTATTTATCAATGATGTAGAGTAAGGTTGAATAAGATTAAAGTGACCCAACCAGTGTAGGTAGTGTTAATGGATTAGATATTTCAAGAACTAGATACTTTGTAATAGTGTCCCCTAGCCAGTGTAGGTAGGTATTAATTATAAATATTTCAAGACTGATAATTGTTAAGTGGCCCACCAGTGTAGTAGGTAATTAATTATAAGATATTTCAAAAGACTAGATAGGTGTTGTAAAGGGCCAGCCAGTGTAGGTAGGTATTTAAATGAGTAGTAGTAAGCTGAATAAGATTTTAATAGTGGGCCCACCAGTGTAGGTAGGTAATTAATAATATATTTCTAAGATCTAGATTGTTTGTAATACTGGCCGAACCAGTGTAAGGAGGTATTCATAATAATATCAAAGACTAGATAGTTTGTGATAGTGGCCCTCCAGTGTAGGTAGGTATTGTATAATGAGATAAAGTATTGGTTTGAAAAAGATTTTGTAATGCCGCACCATGTAGGTTAGGTATCATAATAAGCAATATTTCAAGACTAAGATTGAATTGTTATAGTGCCGCACCAGTGTAGGTAGGTATTAATTATAAGATATTTCATAGACTAATAGTTTTGTAATAGTGGCCTCACCAGTGGTAGGTAGGATTTATAATGAGGTATAGTAAGGCTGAATAAGATTTTAAAAGTGGCCACCAGTGGTAGGTAGGTATCATAATAGATATTTCAAGATCGTAGATGGATTGTGTATAGTGGGCCGACCAGGTGGTAGGTAGTATTAATTAAGATATTTCAAGACTAGATAGTTTGTGATAGTGGCCGACCAGTGTACGTAGGTATATTATAAATGAGATAAAGTACGGTTGAAAAAGATGTTTGATAGTGGCCCACCAGTGTAGGTAGGTATTAATGATTAGATTTTCCAAGACTAGATAGTTTTGTAATAAGTGGCCCACCAGTGTAGAAGGGTATTTAATAATAGATATTTCAAGTCTATATAGTTAGTAATAGTGGTCCCACCAGTGTAGGTAGGTATTTATAATTAAGATATTCAAGACTAGATTGATGTTATAGTGGCCCACCAGTGTAGGTAGGTATTAATTATAAGATATTTCAAGACTAGATAGTTTGTAATAGTGGCCCACCAGTGTAGGTAGGTATTTATAATGAGGTATAGTAAGGCTAACATAAGATTTTAATAGTGGCCCACCGTGTAGGTAGGTATTAATAATAAAATATTTCAAGACTAGATTGTTGTAAATAGTGGCCGACCAGTGTAGGTAGGTATTCATAATAAGATATTTCAGACTAGATAGTTTGTGATAGTGGCCCACCAGTGTAGGTAGGTATTTATAATAAAATTATTTCAAGACTAGATTTGTTGTAATTGTGGCCCACCAGTGTAGGTAGGTATTAACAATAAGATATTTCACACGACTAGAGAGTTTGTATTATTGCCCACCAGTGTAGGTAGGTATTAAATAATAAGATATTTCAAGACTTAATAGTTTGTAATAATGGCCCACCAGTGTAGGTAGGTATTCATAATAAGATATTTCAAGACTAGATAGTTTGTGATAGTGACCCACCAATGTAGGTAGGTATTTATATTGAGGTAAATATTAAGGTTGAATAAGGTTTAATAGTGGGCCACCAGTGTAGGTAGGAATGAATAAAAAGATATTTCAAGACAAGATAGTTTGCAATAGTGGCCCAGCAGTGTAGGTAGGAATTTATAATAAGATAATTATTTTAAGAATATATAGTTTGTATATATAGGTATAAATAAGGTTGAAATAAGATTTAATAGTGGCCCATTAGTGTAGGTAGGTATTAATGATTAGATTTTCCAAGACTAGATAGTTTGTAATAGTGGCCCCACCAGTGTAGGTAGGTATTAATAATAAAAATATTTCAAGACTAAATTGTTGTAATAGTGGCCGACCAGTGTAGGTGGGTATTTATAATCAGATATTTCAAGGACTAGATTGTTTGTAAATAGTGCCCACCAGTGTAGGTTGGTATTTATAATAAGATATTTCAAGACTAGATTGTTTGTTATAGTGGCCCACACCAGTGTAGTTAGGTATTAATTATAAGAAATTTCAAGGCTAGATAGTTTGTAATAGTGGCCCACCAGTGTAGGTAGGTATTAATGATTAGATTTTCAAATACTAGATAGTTTGTAATAGTGGTCCATCAGTGTAGGTAAGTATTAATAATAAGATATTTCAAGACTAGATAGTTAGTTATAGTAGCCCACCAGTATAGGTAGGTATTCATAATAAGATATTTCATAGACTAAATAGTTTGGGATAGTGGCCCATTAGTGTAGGTAGGTATTTATAATGAGGTATAGTATAAGGTTGAATAAGATTTTGATAGTGGCCCCACCAGTGTAGGTAGGTATTAATGATTAATTTTCCAAGACTAGATAGTTTGTAATAGTGGCCCACCAGTAAGGTAGGTATTTATAATAAGATATATTAAGGCTTAATAGGAATTAATAGTGGGCCACCAGTGTAGGTAGGATATTCCAAGACTAGATATTAATATCATAGATCGGCACAGTTAAGTTGGGTAATAATAGTTAGGGAGATAAGGACTAGATGGTATGTATGGTTGTCGCCCACTTGTGTTGGTAGGTTATAATAATGAGATATAATTATGAGGACATAAAATGATGCAATATTTAGCCACCAGTGTACGTAGTTAATAATTATAAGATATATAAGGACAAAGTATGATATTACAGTGGTAGATAATAATAATTGGCTATATGAATAGTTATTATAATAAGAATTTTAATCATTTAACATACATTCATATATTTAAGTTCAAATCATGTAATGAGAGCTTCCTTTTTATAATGAATATATTGTTTGAGAGCGGTTAATACAACTTGAATGACCATACACATTTGATAAGTACTTTTAGTAGCTCCACTTATTACCAAAAGACTTAACGTCTTACTTAAATCATGCCAATACACTTAAAAATTGAAAACCATGCAAAAACTTGCCATAAAAATACATTCATGTAATTACCTAAAAGTTTTTATTTACTTCTATTTCTTTCCTTTTTAATGTATACCGCTACATACCTTCTATTTTGAATTGCAGTCTATATGCAAATGATTTAGTTTCTGAAAAAACTGTTCAAACACAATGTTATCAACTATTGTGTATTTTTGTACTTTTAATAAAAGGAAAACTTGAGATTGGGTCCTTGCTATATATATGTTAAAGAATGTCAATTTTTCAATTTTGCATTTATGTGTAATAAAACTGGTTCAGGATTCAACTTTGTTTTTGTTATTTACCATAATGATCCCTTATTTTTATTTAACAAATGTTCTTTGCAAACAGGTGCATGACATATATTTAGGATTGCCTATCATCGCAGTGTTTACCATTTATTTGAGGAAATATATGATAATATATTGGAATATATTTCTTAATTTACTTTGTGTGTCTTTGCATTGGTTTTGTTGTCTTTGCATTGGTTTTGCCAGTAATAAATTACCAGAAATTTTACTGATTGACTATCATGACTCACTAACCTTTAAATGGTTTCTGAATCATTGGATAATAGAAAATGACATAAAATACGATAAGTGTGCAAATCCTAGTTAATGATATAAAGATTACGTGCTGCAACGATACATTTTATGGAGTGCATTTTCAAAAGATTGCCTTTACGTAAATCAAAGTTAGTGACTGCTACTTACAATTGACGATATTTTTACCAAATTTATTAATGAGGATTATCATTATTTATCAAATATACTGAGGGAAGAAACGCTATCCTGAAAGCTTCAGGTAAGTGAATTACTGGCTGCAGTTATGACATCAATACTAATCGTATAATGCTGTAAAAATGAAACAGTGACTGATACTAAAGATGAATATATTAACAGAAAAGATTGCTCTAAAAAATAGGTACGTGCTGTTTAACAAATTCAATTATTATATATCAGATACATGATTGCTTCATTAATTAGGTAAAAGTGTATAACTGCTACAAATTAGTAGATTGTTCTAAAATGAGTTGGTTAAGGGTTGAGTTCATAAGAAAGGGGTCATATATTGTATACAATTCACATGAGACAGTCATCAAGAGAGTCTGGAAGGGCTGCTTCTAGATAGTGTTGTTTCGTATGGACATTCAAAGAAAAAGGGTGTTTTTTCTCGAAGTTCACTTTGCACAGTGGTGAGATTTTCTTTAAGGTTTTTTTTTTGTAAAAGCTGATGAATTCAGAGAGTAATCTATCAATTTTCGAAAAATACCTGTATAAGAAATATTTTTGGGGACTTGTCAGATTTTATTCAAAAAGACTAGTTTTTGAAAAGAAGAAATAGTGTTGGGGCATTTTGAAGATCTCCAGAAAGCTCATTTCATATCTTAAAGGCTGATTGGTGGGAGAGAAGGCATGTATAGTAGAAGGGGATGTTCTTGTTAGGATTGGCAAGACTGTACCAAAAGAAGGACAGAACTATAGGTTACTGACTATTCAGGAGGTAAATATGAAATGTTGATATAATGTAAAAATTGTATGCATGTATTTGTGAATTGATATGTAATGCATGAATTGTCTATCTGTAAAATATTTATATAGATGTTTGTTATTATATAGGTTCTTCCTTCATATGTAATAATATAGAAGTGAGGCGTTTTTGTAGCTGAACCTTCCCACGTTGTAAGTGATATGAGAGCGCGCCAGTACAAACACCAACGAGTATGGGTTTTGCGCCAGCATGGATCCAACCAGCCTGCGCATTCGCGCAATAATGTCAATACCAAGCTGTCTAACTGTTATACGGGTTTGTAAGCGAAAACAGCACATAATCATGATCAGACTGCGTGTATTGCACAGGCTATTCGATCTGGAATCCATGCTGTCGCAACCCATTACGTTGTTTGTCGGACAGACGGCTCATATGTCGCTAAATTAGACTTAGAACTTTCTAAACAGAGACATTTAATGTATTTTGCGTCTCTGATAACATTTATAAAGTGTTGGCCTCCCATATTTTTTAATGAAAACACGTACATGTCTTTAATGAAATTATGCCTATAACAGCTTAGAAAAACGTTCTATGTGTCGGTTTTAATCTACTCGCATTATGTAAAAAATTTACATGTATCAAAAAGTCCATATAAGAATCTATTTTCGCAGCAATTTTGATGTTATCATGACAGAGTTTAAATATGACTGAATGTTTAAGTTCTCATCGTGACAGGAAGAAAAAAAATATTAACATTACACCTTCTCACCATAAGGGCGGAGTTACGGGTTTTACCGTAACCTTACGGTTTCTACCGAAACCTCTTCTCGCTGGTGTCCCCGTATGTACCTACCGCTAATGGTGGGTCAATAGCGATTACCTTTATTTGTTCTATATTCTATAATTTCTAGTAAAATTATACGTTTTTAATATTGGTACAATCCACAGATAGAAAATGTAAAGCGTTATACACTTTTTATTTCCCTTTCAACGCGAATAAAACAGTTTGTTTATGTTTTGTTCCTGGCTGTCATAAAGTGGCATTATAGTCATTTAATTTATCACTGCCACTATTCACTATTTAATGACAAGTGAACATTAAACGATAGTCGTAAATATATAGATAGAAAAACATTGTATATTAACATAATTCATTTAAACTTTTTTATTATTAAACAATTTTCATGTAAGGTTTAAATGTAATAAAATGTTACGTTGTTGTTATCACAAAAACGTGATTCTTCTTATGTTGTTATAACAGCAAAAGGGGTTTTACGATGTTTTTATTTTTTTCAAGACGCCCATAAATTTAAAAGGGCCTTTTCCCTTTGGGAAACAAAAATATTTATATGTTTTTTTTAAAAACAAAGTTAGTAAACATTTTAAAATTTAAAAGATAATTTTTAAAGTTTTAAATTAAATTAAACATTGTTTTGACCTTAAGGACTGAATAACTGACATTATTTCTTTTTAAGCTATGCAATAGAAATAACAACCGATGAATTTTGCATTTTAGCTCGAATCAAGACAGACCGGGGACCTGATTAACTGGCAAACATTGTAATTTGCAATTTGCTATTGAAAACAAAATGCAATTTTAAAAAGTTCTTTGTACAAACTGTTTTTAAAAATAATCTGTACAGTTATAAAAACATATTTTATATAGAACATAATAAAGTATGTTAAACCAGGTTGCCGTCTCTGCCTTCACAATCTTCTCCACTGTCCGAAGTTGAAACACCAAAGTGTACCACAAATTTATTGTATCATGTCTATTGCATTTTCTTCTGTTTGGTTCTACTTTGTACTGTACTATTACCTCTCAAGCATTCATTGCATTGTCATTTCCATTTCTCAATTTCTCAGCCCAGGCCAAAGGAACCGTTCACGTACTCATGTCATAGTTCTGTCGCGCCTAATATTACTCACATTATTATACAGTCCAATCATTGTGTAAATTTACAATATTTAAGTACTAGTAGCTCTATTATGTCATCATTTTCATATAGTTTTCTATTAAGAAGAAGAAGAAGAAGAAGAAGAAATATTACTGGAGGTTTCCTAGCATGTTTAAATTTGTTCAGTTAGTTACAAGCGATAATGTACATGATATTAGAAATTTAGCTATGTTTATATACCATGCCTTCCATATTAGACAACAGTTACAAACAATTCTCGTGTAAAGGTACACAAATGTTTAATTTAAAGTTCTATATATATGTTTTATGCGAATCGAATATCAAGCCCCATGCAAGCGTACATAGAAGTTAATTGACACATTGCATTGTACTTCTATGTGTGCAACGTACGAATATTTGCTGTCATGTAATTGTATATAGATGTATTATTGATACATTGCAATTCTTTGTGTATTATATGTATAATAGGTTAAGTAACACGATGATTATAAAGGCTATAAATTTGTAAGTTTCAAATCATACACAGGTCTTACTTGTATCAAGTTTGAAGCATATATGTGTTCAAAGTATAGTTTAGAAGTAACATTTGTTTTATTTTGTTTGTATAATTTCAATATTTTGTGCCATATTACTATTTCAATAAATCAAAACCATATAGCTTAGATTAGTAAATGTAATACAAAGACCAGTGTATGGAAGAGAATTAAAAGTATACTATGTAATAGATGCTGACAATGTCTCTCCCGTGATTGCAAGCCTAATACATACACAAAGTATTTCTTATTATTATATATTTGATTGTAAAATCTCTCAAAAAGTAAATAACTTGTAAATTAGATATATAATCAATGGTAACCATTATAATAATGAAAGAAAAGAAATACTTGCAGTCACATCATCTTGCTATGTAATTAGTTATTTACTTATGCATACATGTTATTGTATATATTATGAATGCTTGTACATGACTCTTTTGAGAGTTAATTTGCAAAATAAAGATTCTTCTTCTTCATATAGTTTTCTATTAAGATACCTTCTTATTAAAAAATTCTTGAATTGTTTCTTCATTATTTCGTTCTCATTATTTCAAGTATATGGTGGCACAGATTTATCTATAGAAGCTTTTTTTATTTCTATTGTTACACAGGTAAATCCGATTAACTTGCAAATATTATACATTGTATATCAAAATAAATGTTAAAACATGTTCATAACATATACAAACTAAAATGAAGTATTTCGAAAAATTACAATATGCGATTCAACAAGAACGTTGAAGGACAATTGCTTCGCTATGAAGTGCCAGTCGCTTTTGGAGTCGGGCTACTGAAGTCAGCAGGCTAAGTCAGTTAAACAGTTTCATTGTGTTATTGTGAAACCGCATTTGACTTCTTCAAAACAAAATAAGAAAACGGGTTTATAAAACATATTATGTTGTCAGCAAAATAACTACCAAAGACATAGCAATATAAATACTTGATAATGATTTAAACAGCTGAAATAGCTCTTCTAGTATATTTGAAATAAAACTGACAATTTACGTATTCAGTATTGTCAGTAAATAGCAAACATCGTAAGGTTTGGCACAACCCATATTTCTTTGCCCGGCAGAATAGCGGTCGAAACATTCTACATGTATATTAACTTGATGATCTTGAAGAAAATCTTATCCACCAAACAGCATTTTACCATGAAACTAAATAAATTATTACTGTCTTACGTGTCATTTCATACATGCACTTGATTTAATCATTAGAAATAGAAAAGAATGTCCAAGTGTGATGTCATGCAAATAAAGAGATGTAAGAAAATGAAGTACCCTTCATAATCTATACCAAAGTCCGTTTTCTATATTTATATGCGTATTGTATGGTGACAAATCGATACATTGCTCCTATTTGAGTAAACAGGATACAAAATAAACTCTCGTTTTGGAGTGTTTTGGAGTGTGTTTTTGAAACTTGAAATCAATCATTTTGGTAATATCTTTAAGAATGTAAAATTGGGTAGATTTAACACTTAACTTAAAGTTCATATTAACAGAATCGAAGAAAATATGAGGTACATAGAAATACATGCATAGCCATATGTAAATACGTGTATATTTCAAAACAAACATTTATAAATTTCATTTAAAAATGCTGCTATGTTTATAGTTATGCTTTATGTAGCAAGGATATCAATTTCTTTTGATAGCGTCGTACACATTATCTCCTTTATTCCGTGAAAAGTTATCCAGATCTGTATACTGTGTTTTACTTGGATCTTCTTCAAAAGTAGCTTTTTTTTCAATGTGGCGTTGTAAACATTCTTGTCCGCCCTGGTCGTTTGAAGCACTGGCCACATTGACGTAAGATCTGGAAAACAAAGGATAAATAAACGCTTTACAGCACGCGGACATATATAAGGTAGTGTACATAAAATGGATACAACTAAAAATGAATATAAAATCAATAATTTCAAAAGGTGCCAATTTTTAGAGTATAGGACTAGTTTATGATTAATTTATTGAAGATGCATTTTACAGAAGACAAAAACTATATCTCTTTATCATTATCGTGATAATGTTTGTGTCTATGCGCGTTAAATGTATCTCACATAGGAATATAAAGACAGGTATTTATCGTTGTAAATTTGGTTATCACATGAAACATTACGGCTCTTGACCAAATCGGAAATCTTATGCTTCGATGATTATTCTTCAATTTGATATTTAAACAAATATCTTGTTTTACATGGTATAGTAACTGACAACATAAGCATGATATGACACACATAATTCTCATACAAAAACTTACGTTTGTCCTTGTAATTGAATGCCCCTTTCTATGCCTTTAAAACAAATAATTTATTTTTCGTTACAATGTTAAGCTATAGTGGTTATTAAGACTATGCTGACTAATTGTTAAAAAGTTAGTTTTCATTCAAAAAATTACGTAATTATCATATACAGTATGAACCATTGTAAACAATAATTATGACCCAGAAATATGACAACAAACAATATAAACAAGAGGGCCAAGATGGCCCTATATCGCTCACCTGACCCATCGAACAATTACCTATACAAGCATTCTGACCAATTTTCATGACAGGTGAGTCAAAAATGTGACTACTAGAGTATTAACAAGGATGACCATATTCGAAATTGACCTAGAAATCATCAAAACAAACTTTCAGCCCAATTTCCACGATACTTGGATCAAAACAGTAGCCACTAGAGTGTTAACAAGATTTTTCTATTTTAAGCTCCTGTTACCTAGTTTTTCAGGAGAGATGACCCATGTTCGAACTCATCCGAGCAATTACCTAGACAAGCATCCTGACAAAGTTTGATGATAATTGAGCCAAAAATGATACCACTAGAGCGTTAACAAGATGTTTCCATATTTGGGCAGTGTGACCTAGGTTTTGACCCCTGGTAACCCATATTCGTACTTGATATAGAAATCATCAAACCAAACTTTCAGACCAATTTACAGGATAGTTGGATCAAAACAGTAGCCACTAGGGTGTTAACAAGATTTTTCTGTTTTTAGCTTCTGTGACCTAGGTTTTCATCCGTGATGACCCATGTTCGAACTCAGCCAAGCAATTACCTAGACAAGTATCCTGACTAAGTTTGATGACAATTGAGTCGAAAATGTGACCACTAGAGTGTTAAAAAGGTTTTTCTATTTTAAGCTCATGTGACCTTGTTTTTCATATGAGATCAAGCATGTTCGAACTCATCCGTGCTATTACTTAGATAAGCATTTTGACAAAGTTTGATGATGATTGAGGCAAAAATGTGACCGCTAGAGTGTAAAAGAACAAGTGTGGACGGACGACGGAAATTTAACGATCCTAAAAGCTCACCCTGAGCTAGCTCAGCTAAAAGCAGTTCAAATGTTTTACAAAATGCGGAGATACTGTTTATTAAACTAAGTTTACATCCAAAAGAAAATTTCGTCATGTGTAAATGTGGAACAGCTGGTATTCACTACAAACAAACACATTGTTTCACTTTTTGATATTTGTATCTGTATTACATTTGAATTGACTTTTTGCCTCTTTATAATTTCTGTTCCCGTTCATAACGTTTTCAAATAACAATTTCACAACAGTTATTTCAATACATTTCCTATCTGTTACAGTTCCATATTCTGCTAAAAAATGAGAGTAGGTATGTTAAATTTTCATTTAATCGGTGATATAAAAAAATTCTTGCATTTTTTTATTTTTTTGTTTTGCTCAAATAATTATTTCTGAAAATTTCAATGTTTATTTACCCAACATTTTTCATTACAGTGTTTCATAAATCATCTGAAAAGCATGAAGAAAAATTAAAGTATTTCAAACTGAAATGTTGTTTTGAAATAAATTACTTTAAATTTTGTAGTTTTGCTCAAATTTATTTGTTATATATTTTGCTTACCTATATCTTTCATGGTCATTGTGGTACTTTGATTCTTACAGGAGGAGACATTCCGTTTCCATAGAATTGTTACTGATGCTGCGTAAATTGTAAGGATAAAACAGATGGTTCCTAAAACTATCCCAATTGTGAGTATGTCACAACTTGTACAGTCTTCATATCTGACCTTTGTAGAAGCTAGTCCTAAAATGAAAAAAAAAACTTGCCATTTGTCAGCGGATAAGAAGCACTGAAAGAACATCATCCTAAATATTAATTCAATTTCATTGATCTATATCTTTTTGGTGCTCTCCTTTATCTGTTTTGTCATCTGACATGCGTGCAATTCCTGAACTTTTTTACAAAAATAAAATTAAAACATTTTGTAAACTGAGACAAAACATTGTTTTAGGTTGACACCCTCTGTTGCCTAGCTATGATCTTCATTGACATATCATCAGTATGTCTATATCATTAAAATAATTGACAAACATCTTATCAATGCTAATGATTTATTTGAAAATTTGTACGAGTCAGTTAAATAAAATATGTTCATAAATAATGTTGAGATAATCTAGATCTACGTCAACACTCTTCAGATATGTTTTTCTTTAGATATTTTAAGCAAATACACTGTATGAAGCAACAGTATCTATTTGTATCGTCTGATTGATTAAGAGGTAAAATTCTCTGATACGCTTATTGTCAAGAGTGATAAAAAAGACTTCAGGTATAAAGCAATTAGTATATTTCAGTAACTTACCATGCCTTAGAAGATAAAAATATTGATTGTAAGACCCAAAGTCGTTCTCCGAAGTCACACGATATTGACCATAGTCATTCTCAGAAACGTTTAATATTGTGAGATTGGTCTTTAAACCGGACGATGAAATTTGAAAATCTTCATTTGTTAAAATTTGTAACCATCTTGTTTCTCTTTGCTTGTACCAAGTAAATCCTTTCGGACCAGGCGCAGGATACGCTAGTGCTTCAAATGTCAATGTAACAGGTGCATCTAGTACACTTGTGATATTTTCTCGAATCTTCCGGACAGGGCGTGGTGAACCTATAATATTAAAATGAAATTGTTCCATTACTAGTCTTTTTACATTAATAATTGTGTATTACGTATTTATCAAATGATTGAGGCAAATGTATTAAATTATGAGTGAGAATGCAGTCAAACTTTCAAATGTTATAAAAATGTCTAGTTCCAGACTTGTTTGCATAAATATTTTGTTTCATTCAAGACATTCAACTATTCAATAATAACACAAACAATGTTCAAGGCCCTGAAACTTTTCGGTGTTAACCAATTGCAAATTGCATATTTGTAGCCAAGATAATGATTAGAAATTGTGAATTTGTAAATATTTTTCAAGTTAAATGCGAAAACATTTCAAGAAACATCTGACCATGACCAAATTAGCACTTGGCTTGTATTTTCTTGAAAAATACCAGCATGTGCAATGTTAGCCTTCCCGGAGCATACATTGCTACAAAAATTGCTAAAAAAGAGCAAAAACTGAAAATATCTATTTTTTTCTCAGTGACGGAACAGGGTAACACTATATGTCTCAGCCTTTATATGGCGGGAGGGCATAAAATAAGTATATGACTGCAATTGATAAAATTGTACCTACAGAGAAGTGTTTGTATAACATTATTCTAAATTATCAATTGCATAAGAATAAGATCGAAATATATACTGCTGCAAAAAGAAAAGAATCTGTGCACTTGGTTTTTGCTATTATTTCAGGTTATTCTGATTAAAGCAGCACGCCTCCAGATTGATATTAATTTTCATTAAAATTTGAAAATGTATTTAAAAGTATAACATTGTTGAGTTACAAAAAGAATGCAATTTACACATTATCAATGGCACTTTCAACCCATGTCAATTACCATAAAGAGGTCAAAATATGCAGGAATAGCCCTTACTGCGTTAGTAACGCAACGTGCTCATCTGGAGGCGTGCAGCTTTAAAGCCTTTAAATAGTTGGAAAACCGAAATCATCCACAACATGATGCGTTGTGTTCTGTAAAAATCAGAGATAAACGTCGCAATGTGTATGTGTTTATTTTTTAAATTGTCAATTTTCTGCAAATCTCTTGGTAATTCTTATTGAAAATGTGATTAAAATTTCTTAAATACCGTTTATGTACACCTTTGCTTTGAACCAAAACAATAATTCTCCACGGGATCGACATGACGTTACGTAAAATGACGAAAATTGGAAGAGCATTCCATTATTGGACAAAGGCAAGTTTAAGGTCACGAAAAAAACGTGATTTCCTCTTGCCCTCTGTCCAAGGAGTTCCCGTGTGTGCTTAATGGGCTTCATGTTAAGTGACCAAGCCGGTCATGAAAGCAGTTAACGTTTTTGCCCTGCGAGGTAATTTTTCGAAAACCTAGGTGTATGTGGCCTGACATAATCGTTCATCAGCAAAATGTGATAAAAAGGCAGAAACGGACGACCACTGGACGAAGAACATTGTCAATATAACTTTTTGCATTCAGATAACCAGGATTGATTGACAGCTAAATGTTTTGTCAACCATTATTACGCCACAAACCATTTCCAAGAAATTATCTGCAAAACGCTAACCTCAACTTTGACAAACGCATACTCTACTATCTAACGTTCCTCATTGCTAAACAAAACTCTTGCAACCACTGGCTACGAGTCCAGCGTAAATGACGTTGAGTCTTCGAAAATGATGTTTAAGTGACAAATAAGCTGGCCTAAGTTTGGTGCCTGCTCCCGATTGGGTTTGCAGTCTAGTTAAATTGATTCAGAACGGTTTGTCTATATATGCAAATATCTGTTTCGCGATATAAATAGTGGTTTAAAACTTCCTACGTAGATGCGTTTACTTCAAGATTGCTAAACACGCTGTCATATATTAATAACTGTGTGTTGCGATGGCAGTTTAACTGTCTTGCAACGTAAGTGACGCTTTTCCCCGACGTGGAATCACAAGAGATTGAATTGTATTGAATTGTATTTCTCGAAGCCGTAGTATCTTGTTAACGAGTCAAATTCAATCTAAAATGTGATGCTTCAGTGACAAATTAAACATGAAAAACGAATCGCGTGATAGATGTGCAACTGTAAAATTTTCTATAACAGAGTTCAAGCATCTTATCCGATCAAATATCCGATAACATGTCTGCCAATTTAGTGCAACCTATAGGCAAGAGCGCTAATAATCAGATGGAAAACAATTACCCAGTTATTCCGAGTAATCACGAAAATATAACTGCACAGTTTCTTTTTTTCCATCAGTACATTTCACAAAGAAATGTTAAGAAAGGGTTTTTGAACCTCAAAGTAATATACTGTTTGAGTGAGTGATACATACATTCTACTTTTAAATATATTGCATATCAAATCAATTGGCATCAAATAGTGGCGTTATCAAACTCTCGAAGAATGCAATCTAAAATATATGGAGATATTCATTACACAAATTACGCAATTTCATTATTATACATATTGACCTTAGGAATTTTTTTCACGAACGGAAAATAAAACTGTTTTCAATCATTTGATTTCAACTTACATCTAACAAACATTGATATACTTTTGCTTGATATATCCATGTTCCTACTTTTAGCTTCACATTCAAATGCACCGCTATCATAACAATTCACTGCATTGTGGATAAATTTCAACGAGCTTGCATTTTGTTCCTCTTTTAAGATTTGTCCATGATGAGTTATTTTGATGTTTTCAGCAGGATCCCCACTGACTGTACATGTAAATATTAAGCCAACTTCCAGCTCGTCCACGGTAACAACTGTCGTATTGATATGACTTCCAATATAGAACTGTTTCACAAATGTACGCTCTAAAAGGGAATGATCGCAATCTATATTCTTAATATATAACATCTATCGTACATTGGTATGTATGTACATCATTATAACATCTAACAAACTTTACAAATATTATGCGCCATTGTTCTTGTCGTCTTATCGTATAACGTAGTAAATATGGAAAATGTTAAAGCTAAATGAGATATTTTAGAGGAATAAATCATTATGAATAAATAACCTTTGTTGAAATATCAAGGAAAACAAGACTTAATATATTTACCTTTAACACTAATTCTGATGGAAATATCTGCAGATTTTAAATAACTCGAAGAATCATTATTTTTAGCTTCGCATTTATAATCTCCTGTCATATACTTGTTTACCGTTCCGATATACATTTCAGCACCTATTGTATTCATCATTAAACCACTTGTAACATTAACCCATTTGTAGGAGCATCCAGGATAACATTCTGCCTTACATTGTATAATCAGAGATTTTCCTTCTAACACATCGTATGGTGATGTTACGTTTAGGCTGACTGTATTTGGCCCATCTAAAGGAAGGCAATTTTTTTTAAAAAAACTTTACTATTGTTGCCCCTATAATACCTTATAAATACCACATTAACAAGTAAAAATACGATGTTAAGTATTAAAACAAGAGGGCCATGATGTCCCTGAGTCGTTGTAAATTATCCATTGTCAATATATTTAATTTGAGCATAGAATACGTTCAAACAATAATTTGAAGAAATGCCATGACCTGGGAACTTTTAGCTTTAGCTTAAACGGGGCCAATCAAATTAATATTAGCTAACTAAATAAAAGACTACTCAAGAATGCTACAACGTTAAGTGATCATCTTTCAATTATTTTAGTAAGAAATGATGTTCGAAGGTTTTTCCATTTTTTTTCTATTTTTAGTTTTAGTGGCCCCTAAAAGGGACGAATCAAATTGATATTAGCAAACTTGATAAAAGCGTACCTCCTAAGATTAGGAGGTGCTACGTTTCTTACTGAATCCACTCTGTTCAGCAATAAGCTTATCATTAGTTTCAGCCAAATCTGACAGTATATTAATGATAACATTATAATGTAGTCTATACATGACACAAGCTAATGCTATACTCTGAATGGGAGCGGGTCCAGTGGATACGCAGTAAATGTTTTGGAAAAAAAAGATTTACCACGATTTTCCACAAATATATAGTACAAAACCCTTATCAAAGGATATATTGAACAAAACATTATGGAATTGAAGAGACATTTTTTAAATTTCGGCTAGAAATGTACTAACACCTTTCAAAGTTGTACGCTCTTAACAGCTTTCTTATCCTCTTATGTTGACACTCGAGATTATATCATAGAAGGATAACTAGTAATTGTATCATGTTACATCTCTGAAACATTACAATCACAAGAGCAAGAACAGCCTCCATTGGTATTCATCTTAATCTGGACTGGTTTATACCAATACTGCCAATAAACATCCAAAATTAATCGCTATTTATATGTTACGTAGAATTTATAAACTCCTAATAAGGGCTTTTTATTTCCTAGGTAGGAGTTATAAAGTCAAACGTAGGGGTTATTAAGTCCTGCGTAGGAGTAATAAAGTCATACGAAAGAGTAATTGAGTCGTATGTATGAGTTATAATATCCTAATTAATCTTTTTTATCTCCTACGTAGGAGTTAACAAGTCCTACATAGGAGTCATAAAGTCCTACGTAGGAGTTATAAACTCCTAATTAGTTTTTTTACGCAGGAGTTATAAAACCCTACTTAAGAGTTATTAAAATGGAGAAAATGAGAATCCCTAAAGAAAGCCCAATACGGCAAAATTGAACATTTTGCAGGCTCGGTTTGATTGGGCCTACTCATGGACGGTACTGTCAAGTGCAAACTATCGTACACGCCCCCTAGCACCGGCTTAAGCAGAATTCAACATTTAAACATGAAATGGTAAGATTTTGAATTAAGATTCATCCGCAGATGTATTCATACGGCCGTCAAATTGGAACCTTCACTGTGACACTTTAGTGCCATTCCATTAAAAAGCGGCGTATGGTCCCCAAATAATAGAAAGAGAGTGCCCTAAAAGAAAACAAACAACACTGGTTGGAACTGAAAAAATAGACCTTTGAACGGGGATCAGAGGTTATGAAGCCTGTATATCACAGATAAGACTCCAAAAGACAAAGTTAAAAAGCAGGCAGCATACACTAAGAGTGATTCAACATTATGCAAGTAGGGTAATTGAAACCAACCAGCTAGAAAATGCCAAATAGTTAAAACTTAAAATAGTAAGTTTATTATCCATTAAAGTGTATAAAACTTTATCTAAGAAAGTGTCATGGTGCCAATTTATAATGTGCTATAAAAAGGATAACATCTACGTAGGAGACAAAACGCCTTATTAGGGTATATTCCTCTTACGTATGACCTTATTACTTCTGAGTATAACTTATGACTTGCTAGGGCTGTCGACGGTAGTTTTTACTTGACAGGGATTCTTTCATGTTTTCTATATTTTATCGCCACATAAGCGTTGTTTGTGCCGTGTGGAGGCTGTAAAAAAGTCGCCCCGTTCATTCAATCAAAGATGTTATATTTCCGATCCTTACAGATCGTTCAGCACGACATTATTGTTGTGCTTATGATCATTTAGTTCTTTCTTTTCAGCTATTTTCTTGTTGGGTGGTTCCATTATTCCTCACTTGAATACTGTAGAATCACCCTAAGGATATGTGGCCTGCTTTTTAAATTTGTATTTTGACGCCTTATCTGTGATATGCAGGCTTCATAACCTCTGATCCCCTTTCAAAATTCCTTTTATTTAGTTCCGCCTATTGTTTTCTGGTTTAGGGCACACGCATTTGTTTTTTTACTTGGGGACCGTTTGCCGCTTTTCATGGAATGGCAATTACGTGCCACATTGAATATGGGCTTTCTTTAGGGATTATTTTTTTCTATATTTTGTCCATTGTGTCATTTTGGCCAAGTCTTCATCACATCAATAGACGTATAACAAGGTTATCTCATCTCAATCTAAGCAAAATTCAATTTTTTTTCTTGACGGTAAATAAAAACCAATTTAAGGTCACATTCAAACTTTAAAAAATCAACATGTTGGTTTTGTCAAACGTTCAGCAATATCTTTGAAAGGTCATGGTCAGTTTTACTCTAACCGTCTCGTCATATGGATTATTAACTCCCAGTATGATGATAAACAATTATTGAAGAAGCAATGAAGATACAATAGTTTGTGCTTAAAGGTGAATGCCCTGTAAGTGTCAAGGTCAAGATCAGTGTTGAGTTCTTGAGGTTTTTGTTCTAAACATTTTAAGTTCCCAGTTTGAAAACAGTTATAAAAAAATAATAGTTATATAGCAATGGCTGAGGGAAATGATAATATTTTGTTTGAAATTTAAAGGTAAGCCGCCATTAATTTCATAAATTTTAAAATCTGTTCATCAGAATAATCTTAATTAAGGTTAATTTTCCTGAATCAATATTAAAAATACCGGTATTGCCCTCATTGCTATCCGTTATGCATGAGACCTCAAAACCTGACGTAACTATGCAAAATATTAATAGGTAGAGATAACGGTATATCATAGGCTTTCCGATACAATCACTATGTATTATCATGTTCATGTTAAATAATGGGCCTATTATTCAATCATTTATTTGTTTTCTTTTAGTTCCTTATCAGTTACTAATTCTTAATGATTTTAGTGGTTAGCCTGCCCATGCTCTGCCTTGTGGCCTGTCCTGTTTTTGTTTGGAGTCCTCCTGGGCTCCTTGCCACTGGCTCTTGTTACTGGGTCGGGTGGGTGTTGCGTTGAAGGCCGCCTTTCCTTGTTAATCTTGTTTATCATATTTTATCGGAAATGATGACGATCTCTATAATCCTAGCCCTTTTGCAGTATTTATAGTATGTGTGCATCAGATATACTTACAATAGACATCAAATGTAAATTGGTCACTTCCTTTTGATATGTACTATTAATGACAAAACACATTCTGACTAATATATAAGATAAACTACTATAAACTTGAAACGAAAGAATGTATCACTTCATTGTGTTGTATAAAATAAGTGACATAAGATAAACTTACAATAAACATCAAATGAGAATGTATCACGTTTGCTTGTTGTACAGTATAAGTGACATAAGATAAACTTACAATAAACATCAATTGAGAACGTATTACGTTTGCTTGTTGTAAAGTATAAGTGACATAAGATAAACTTACAATAAACATCAAATGAGAACGTATCACGTTTGCTTGTTGTAAAGTATAAGTGACATAAGATAAACTTACAATAAACATGAAATGAGAACGTATCACGTTTGCTTGTTGTAAATTAAAAGTGACATAAGATTAACTTTCAATAAACATCAAAAGAGAATGTATCACTTCTGTTTGTTGTATAGTATAAGTGACATAAGATATACTTACAATAAACATCAAATGATAATGTATCACTTCTACTTGATGTATATCCACCAGTGACATCTTCTGTAGCTGTACATGTAAACTGTTTATTGTCATCCTCCTTTACAATGTTGTTTACAGTAAGTTTATTCTTATTAGAAGTGTATGAATATTTGGCGCCACCTGGATTGTCTGTGGTGTCAACTCTCCAGGTATATGTCAGACTGAGGCTGTGGTTACTTGGTGTGGTTGTTGATTTACTGCTACATGTTAATGTTACACTCTCTCCTACTGATGGTGTTTTATTTAGTGTTTTATTTACTGTAACTGTGGGCTTTCTTGGTGTTCCTGAAATTAATATGGTTTGACTTAATACATGATAGCACCGATTTTGTTTTATACTGGTAAAAAATAGTACACTACTCGATTTACTTAATTCGTTGTTTAAGTAATATAACTATACATAACATTTACTTGTTTAGAGGTAAAATTGAACAACTTACACGGCTTTAGGAGATATGAACAAATGGAAGAAATAGAATAAAAAGGCATATCTATGTTGAAAAGGAAAAGGCTACTCGATGAAAAGTAAAATAAAATTGTCTAAGGATTATCAGCTATGAAAATATCTTTTCTTTAGGTTTCGTAGCATTAACCTGTCTTTGTAATGAAATTATTGAACATGGTAGTTTTGTGATATTCTATGCACCATGAATTATTCCAGAATGATTCTTTAAAGCCGCTGACCTCCAGATGGTAAAATGAATAATATGAAATAATATTTCAAGTAAACGGTAAATACTGATCTAGTTAGGTTTAATGTGTTAATTTATTGTTACTGATATCTTAATTCAAGAAAGAATGATGACAACAGTGTCAATATATTGTGTTTTTCCTTTGCATAATCTACTACGTCACTAACGCAGTAGCCAATATAAAAAGAAGATAATTCATTTAACATGGTCACATGTCACAACAATGAGCCGGAAAAATCCTGGTACTAGTATCCGGTATGCCCGAGATCGTTTAACAATTTTCGGCATTGACTAGGCTCCTATCATATTTCAAGCAAAAGTTTAAATCGATAAGTTTGTCATTAAATATATGCTATCACAAATAAATTAAAAATTTTATTGCCAAAAATAACTAAAATATCAAAACGAAAGCAGTTATTTGTTTCCCTCTAAGTTTGATACGATCCTATAGTCCATGAGTTCCGGACCACAGGTTATGATATCAGGTGGTACAAGAAACAGGATGAAAGAATTCTGTTGTATATTAAAAGAAGGTATTTCCTGTTGACAGGTAAGCTTCAGAGCAATAATGTTAAAATATGAACATTTGAAGTGTCATGTCGATGGCTTTCAACTATATTATAATTTAAAGAGGGAGTTTGAAATATTTATAAAACGGTAGTTTTTCTGTTATCTTCTGTAGGTCAGCTGCTTTAAGGACCAAGACAATTTTACAATACTTATATGAATAATGGGACTTCTTTTATAACCTGCCTCACTGCGCTTAATTTCTGCTGTTGAGAATTTAAAAATTCTGGAAACTGGATATTCTTTCAACGCAAAAATCTAAATTATATTTCGATTTCAGTGTAAGTGCCTCACTTCAGGGAATTTGAAATTAAACAAAACATAACACAAATGCCATAGCAGTGTGAATTTCGAAAAAAACATAACCCATAATCCATAACACAAGAGTATCAGGTATTCAATCTTAAACACTTGCATTAGCTGTTACATTGGCAACAGACTGCCAAACATCCAGAGCAAAATCGTTTAATTTGATTACACAGAACAAAATATGAAACAAAGTAGAATCGCTATACGGCCCACGCTCCAAAGCCCTAATAACGCTTTATCACCTACCCTTGTCGCTTTTGCGACTGGGTATAAATGGTTTGGCACGGCCGTGCATATATTTTGACATGACGTCACTTGCCTTATACAAAAATAGCACTTTAGCGCGCGCGTCACTGAAATAAGGGCAACATTTTCGCAAAATACTCCATACTAAAAGCTTTTATAGCATGGCTTTTTCTTGGTTCTTTCTAACCCATTATACTCTGTACACCTCCATTTAGGATTTGAAAACTGTATTGATATAGCAGTGCAATTTTTTTCTCACTTGATTCATATAGGAAAAAAAAACAATTGCTATTTAGCATTGGAGTTTGCTATATATCGGTTGAGGTTTTTTACGTAGGTTAATAAGAAACATAGGGTTAAAGGGGGCATGGGTTAACACATTCAAAATATGAAAAAAAAGACAAGAGCAGGTCGAACCGGTCGATGCTCCCCGAACAGGTTTTTAGCATAGACAAACTTGTTAATGAAACTTGAAACTTGAAACTTTTTATTTACTTAAACGCCTATTTTTACAAAACATTCATATTCAATGGCGTTGTACAGCAATAATAATGATAATAAAATACTTCTAATAAAATACTATTAAGAAATGGTTACAGTGTTATGAGCAGATATTAAGAAATTATTGAATGATTTTAAATGAAAATGAGTAAAATGGTATCAATTCAAGTTAAGAACATATCATGCATCAAGAATAATAAAAAATTGATAAAAGATTACTAATATCACATTGAAAAATCACTTTTAGAATATACTACATATCACAGCTATGAATTTTAAAATTTCAAACGTCATTTGCGCTTTTTCACTTTTGAATTAAAACAAGTTGAAATAGTCCCTGAACATGTGGGTCTTAAGATTTCTCTTGAATGCTTCTATAGTGTTACTGTTTCTGATTTCTGTCGGTAATTGATTATACAGTTTAGGTCCAATGTAACTAAAGCTACGGTCTGCGAAAGATTTTCTCTTATTGAAAGGAACATTGTAACAATTGTCAACACATTCTGATGATCTGAGAACTCGTTTTGCAGATTTGCTTTCTAAAAGTTCAGTAAGATAATCTGGTGCGTTTCCCTTCGAACAATTGAACATGTAAGTTAAGATTTTAAAACTTATTCTTGCCTTTACTGGCAAATAATATCTCTTGTTGTTTCAGTGTTATGTCCCGGACAAAGTTCACACTTCACAGTGTTAAAATTAACAAAGGGCAATTACTCCAAAATTTGGCAAGACAGAGTTACGTTTCTTTTGCAAAGCACATCTACTCTATGAGATCAATCTACATACAAAGTTTCTTGTTTATAACTCTTGTTCATTCAGAGTTATGTTGCGGACAAAGTTCAAAGTGTAAAAATGAACAAAGGGCAATGACTTCAAAATTTGGCAAGGCATAGTTAAGGTTCTTTTACATTGCACATTTACCCAATGAGATATATCTACCAACAGTTTCTTATGTCTTAAGTTGATATCGCTTATAGTTTAAAAGTTATGTCCCGGACAAAGATCACAGTGTAAAAATGAATGAAAAGCAACAACTCTATAATTGGGCAAGGCAGAGTTACGGTTCTTTTGCACTGCACATCTACCCAAGGAGATCTGTCTACCTAAAAATTTTCTTTATCTAATTTCTGAATTGTTATATTCCTTTTTCGACAACAGCGAAAACAACTTTAAATTATTATACATGTATATAGCTAGCTGTGAGGTCCCGTAGACAGCATTAGCTGGTATTGGTTCATTTTATCTGGGGTTTCCATTTGAAAAAAGTGAAAGGGGCACAAGAGAGGGAAATACACATAGTATTTTATTTACTGATTTATGTAACAAAAACTATGATAAAATTGCAATAAAACAGTTAAAATATATTAAACTTTAAGTTACGGGGGTATATGAGTGGCTGGGGCGACATCTCGGAATGTTACTTCAATAACATTGTCTTGGCCTAACGGCCTCGACATATTTTTGGCAGAAACTTCCCTTAATGTCGCCCATGCCACTGTTATACTCCCGTAACTAATTCGTTTCATATACTTTAACTTTTGCTTAATGAACATGTGGGCATTAAAGATATGCATAACAATTAGTTCTAAGTGGAACCTTGACCTTTGAACTTGATTATGTATGAAGCAATACATTTAATAGCGGTAAGCATTTCTATAAAGTATCATTATAATTCTTCCATGCATGTAGGAGACATGCTCCAGATAATATATTTCATCATCTTTAGCGACCTTGACCTTGCATAAATTGACCTTAAATACAAGTGTCATGGGGGTAGTCATGATAATGACCATTTGTGTAACTACCTCTCAATAAATGATAACTAAATGGTCCCTATACACATCTTTTTTATCAGAAATTTGACCTCTATGTGTGACCTTGACCTTAGCTGCAGGGACAAGTATTTTGCGCCTGACATTCTTTGCTAAAGACATGCAATTTTCAAAGTCATGTCTTTTTGTGACTTTGATCTTCAGACCTTTTTTTCAGGCCCCACATGGGGTAACCCCATTTATTCGCTTCGTCACATAAGCATTTGTGGGTTGAAGCACATCCCACAGTGGTTTTACAATTATTTGTTTTCATGCATATGAACGGTTACACCAGATGTGGAACCAATGTAATGAAAGAAAAAAACAACAATTACAAAAAAAATCAAAAAGAAAAGAAAACACACACGCACACGCACACGCACACGCACACTCACACACACACACACACCAACACACACACACACACACACACACACACACAAAATAACAACAAAAACAAAAAAAACACAAAGAGACAAGGACGACACATGCATTCATACTCGCACTCATAACCGTATTTTTTGTATGAAAAAGTTTCAAAAAGCATCAACATTATATAAAATCTAAAGCATGCTATTTTGGCTTGAATTTTCTTTTATTACTTAAACTCAAAACAGTACTTTTCAGTGTAGAAATAATATTTTCTCAGCTGACATTTTTCTTTTTTTAAAATAAAAAATAAATTTTCTAAAAAGACTCCAAACATTTTCAAACTTCGGTATCTATTATTTATGATTGCTACCCTCTTTATCAGTCTTGAGCTTTTGTGTTATAAAGTTTTTTGGCTGCAATCATTGATAAAGAAAGATCAAGCATTTTACACTGATAAATATACATTTAAAGTATACTAAAAATAAGTTTTTTGCGTTAGATAAATCATCCTTTGCATTAAAGCCAAACATCATTTCTTTTATACCCAAAGATAAAAAGGTGCTTCATTATTTTTAAGAAATTCATTTATCAATACATACATCCAGAATAGATGCTCAATGCTTCAACATCATTACTACAAAAAAGAACATAAAGGATTTTCTTTATACTTAATTTTGTATAAAAGGATGATTGGTTCCAATATCCTGTGTAAAATTCTTGTTTGGAACCATTGCAACTTGGCACATTTTGTAATTCTAAAAAGGCATTTCGAATATAATTTTCCATTCGTTTTCACTAAAAGCTAAATTAAGGTTATTTGTCCGTTTTTCGATACTTGTTGGCTTTGATTTGTTTTTATTTAATATATTATAGAAAGGTTTTGCTCCATTTATGTCTGATATAATATCTTTAAAGTATAGCGGTATGTCTGGGCCAATGCTTTCCTGTTGGATGTAATAGATTATATTATATTTATTTAAAAATTGCTTTACTGATAGAATCATACCGTTGAAAATTAAGATATTAGATTGGACATTGTATATTTTAATAAATTCATTATAAGATAAAAACTTTCCATCAGATATAAGGTCATCTATGTTACAAACTCCAGCATCGAACCATGATTTTAAATATACGCTTTTTGAACCAATTAATATGTTATTGCTATAAAATAAAGGATGTTTTCCGAAAGAATGATTTTCGATTGGAATTAATTCAATATAGTCTGAAAAAGCTGTAAAAGTACCCTTCCAAAAAAGATTGTTTGTTTCTTTTGCAAGTTTATCAAAATAATGGTTTCCGCAGTGAAAAAAACTTTTGCATATCTATTTTGTCGTAAAGAATACTTTTCCAACTAGCATTTGAGATTATTCTTTTAAACCATGTTATTTTTAATGACATGATAAAGGCAGAAATATTTATCATCTGCAAGCCGCCCTCATCATAGTTTTTTACAATAACGGAAAACTTAATTTTTACATTTCCTTGCCAAATAAAGTCATAAAACATTTTATTTAATACACTGATTACATTTTCAGAAGGATTTTGTAGTGAAATGAATAAATGATTAAGAGATGAAATCAAAAGAGATTTAATGACAGCAATTTTACGTATGGTGTGAGAATTCTTCTTTTCCAATCTTGAATAACCTTTCGGATATTTTCTATTCTTTCGCTATAGTTTAAATCTATTATTTTACTTAAGTCAACATGAAAATTTATGCCTAACATTTTAAATTGATGTTGATTCCAAGACAATTTCCATCTTGTTTTTATACTGTTTTGAGAATATTTCATTTTTCGTATCCACACAACCTTAGTTTTATCAAAATTAGCATTAAGTCCCGATAGTTGTGCAAAATCTGACAAGATTTCCAAGGATTTATTTAAAGACGCAATTGATCTATCTAAAATCACTGTTGTGTCATCTGCAAATTGTGACAATTTATGTTCTACATTGTTTATGTTTATTCCTTTAAAGGGAAAGACAAGGTTAGAATAAAAACTTGATTTCAGAAAAAGAATACTATAAATAATAAGTCTGCAAATTTTCTGCCGCCAAATAATAATATTAAACGAATGATAACAAAATTTAAATCGCTAAATCACCGATTTCTACAAATCAGTAAGCGCGGCCATGTTTGTGTATTGGTCGTATAAAAACAGGTGCGCGTGATGTCATTTCCCCACATCTTTAGATTCATGATAAATCTAGTTGAATCGTAAGGAAATATTAATGACCAGACAATTTAATTTTCACAGGAGGTGTAGAGGAGATTTTTTATGGTTCAAAATACGTAACAATATCAAAAAAAAAAATAATAAAAAATAAAGAAACGTACGGCTAGCCAAAAGTTCTAGCCGTACGTGAGTCACGAACGACTAGCCAGGACGCACTGTACGTATTGTCTAGCCGTACGGCACTTTTCAAAATTATATGGAAGTCGAACGTTATAAAATTGTTGATTTTCATGCTTATCATTTGTTGTTTTATTTGTATGAATTATTAAATCATTTTTGTTAATTTTAAGCACATGGATCGAATAAAAAATGATCGGAGTGGAATAAATAAATAAAAAGAGCATTGAATGGAAAAAAAAACACGGTGAAATGCAAAAATAATTATATAATTTTCAAAACAGTAGATAAATATCGAACATAAAAGCACAGTCAATCAATTAATCAGCCTTAATTAAAACCTATCCAGGGGTGACAATAGAATTTTAGAATGCCTTTCACGGAACATGCAAACTTTCCTTGATGGACAAACTTCTATACAGTACTGTTGGTAATTGTCGCAATTATCAAGAGCCTAACAACAATCATTTTCAGTGTTTGTTGTTTTTTTTTCATATAAAAGGTGTCGAAAATTAAACTTAATGAAACAAAAAAGGATTATTATCAAAATTTTGTAAACTATTTCAATTGGTGTAAATGCAAGCAAAGGTTTTTTTTTCTCTCGACATCTTGCGTTGACAAAGATCGATATATATAGCGATCAAGGCGATTAATCTCTAAAAAGTTAACATCCAAAGACAATTAATGCTGTTTCTTGGTTAAAATCCTCGCTTAAAGTCATAAAACAACATATGCATTTTCGACTTCCATAAAATTTTGAAAAGTGCCGTACGGCTAGCCAATACAGCGTGTCCTTGCTAGTCGTACGTGACTCACGTACGGCTAAAACTTTTGGCTAGCCGTACGGGCCCGTACGCTAGCCACTTCCATTATAAAAACCCTACTAAAACGTGTTCTTAATAGTACATATAATTAAATTTTTGCAGTTTGATTCTGACTTTCAAATTTAAAGGTGTGAACATATGTTATAATTGATGTACACATTTCAAAAATATAAGCAACTCTTTTGAAAAGTAAATTGTTAACATGTCTGTCAACGTATGATGCTGCGCATCGTAATCGTAGCCTAATATTAACTGCAGGCAAATCATTTTTATTGGCTGCTCAAAAGTCTTATTTGCATAATTTATTCACACAATTGCTGGTTCTTACTACTTATGTCTAATACTGCGCATTGTCCATTTTAATTGTTCCTAATTTGCACCAAATGCTCCTGTCACACTGTGTACTGACGATTTTTATTGCTCCTTGTATGCCTCTGTGCCGACAGACCTTTTGATCATGCACAATGTTGCCCTGATTGGTTAATCACCCTTGTCAAATATTCTAATGACGAAATAGACATTGGTTAATCACCCTTGTCAAATATTCTAATGACGAAATAGACATCTATTTTTTTACGCTTCATCAGTGAACTGAATGACCTTAGGGGGAATTAGGTTCCACACCTGTCAAATTATACTGTAGTAAATTACAGCACGTCATAAAATAGCAACACATTTTTTTCAGTTACCAATAATCATTTTAAATATTAAGTAGATTTATGATTTTTTTTGTTTTATTGGATTAAATTTACGGTAGTAGAAATGCGTATCTGTCGGGGAAAGGAATTTGGTAAGTAGATATATATTGGATTTAGTTGGTATTTTACCTGAAAAAAAGATACATGACCGACGATGTACCCTATTTGGACAGCTTGTCTAGCGAAAATTAAGTACAAAATAAAAGGATATATCGTCAATTTGAAGAAGTTTCTCATAGTACCCAAATTAAATTTATGGTTTATCTTTGAAAATTAAGCAGTCATTGCTTAAATCATGTGGTGGGATCATCAGCAAGTTTGAATATCGGAGAAATAATAATTAATGTCGCGGCGTCTTCAATTAATTAATTAAAGCAATTCAGTTCCATATGATGTTTTCATAAATAATATATAATGTACGCAATAAAATTAATAAGTTCTACATCAAGATATATTTCAGTTGTACCAGCGTATACACCTAAACCGGAAGTGGGTAATACACGTCACAATCTCGGTCTCGTCTGTCTCGCGAGAATGACAGAACGCCAAAATGGCGGCGCCCATGAACTTATTTCTCAAGTAAAAAATAGTGTCTTAAAACACGAATTTCTCTCTTATAGGGTTGATGTCAATAGGAAAACTGTCATGGTTCCTCTTTTTTAATGATGAGTATTTATATTAGACAGACATCAATCCATCCATTCCTATTCCTTTAATAATTTTATCATTTCTTATTTTTAAAGCTAGAACTTCAGCACGTAATATAAAAATATAACATGAAAGATGATCTCCTTGTCGGCAGCCTCTACCTATTTTTACAAAATTTGATAAAAACCCACATTGATTAACAGCAGAAGTTGCATCCTTATATAAGATATCAAACCATTTTTTTATAGACGGACCAAAGTTAAAAAAAGACAGAGTATTCTGTACAAATGACCAAGAGAGTGAATCAAAAGCTTTTTCAAAATCTATTAAAAGGAAAAGTCCAGGAATGTTATTTTCTTCAGTATACTGCATGATATCATAGATAAGACGGGTATTTTCTCCAATATATCTTCCTTTGATGAAACCTGTTTGATCTTTCTTTATTAGTTTATCTAGAGTAAGTTTTATTCGATTCGCTATGCAACCTGCAGCAATTTTGTATACGGTATTTAGAAGTGTTATAGGTCTCCAATTTTTCACGAATTGTTTAGGTTTATTTTCTTTTTGAATACATATTATTATACACCTTGTGTTTGGATCACTGACAATTTATTTGAAGTATAAGCACCATTGATAGCTCTTACCACAAAAGGACCTAAATTTTTCCAGAATACCTTATAAAAATCTGCACTAAAGCCTGATGTCCCCGGGCTTTTATTATTTGCCATATTTTGTAAAACTTTACTAGCTTCTTCATAATTTATATAGCCTTCTAATACATTGGATTCCGATTCACTTAAAACCGGTGCATCTATATTTTCCACAAATTGTAAAAATTGATCATTTGCATCATATGACGATTTTTTGCTGAAAAGAGTTCTATAAAAATCTTCAATTTCTTTTAATATTAACTTTTGATCATTAACAATACTACCGTCGTCTTTTTGAATCTTATGTATAGTCTTAGTTATGTAACTATGTTTTTCTAAACCGCAAAAAAAATGAACGTTTTTCTCCTTCTAACGTCCATTTTGCTCTTGACCTTATAAGATAACCTTGAAGCTGAATATTAGACCTGGTTCATGGGCGCGCAATAGCTTCTCATAGAAATAACTTTAAGTTTCATTAAAATCCCTCGAGGCTTGTAGGAAATAGGTTTCAGACAAAATCCAGATATTTTATCATCTTTAGTAACCTTGACCTTGAATATATTGATCTTAATTACAAGTGTTATAGATGTATCCATGATAATGGCCATTTATGTTACAATCCCTCAATAAATGATGACCAAATGGTTCCCTATACACATATTAATATTCTTATATGATCATTGACCCGTGAATGTTTGTTTTTGACTAGTGGGACCTGAATTTTGCACATAACAATCTGGCTCACAATGTTGAACATCTGTGCCACGTTCAACTGAATCCCTCTATGCACATTTTCATAGTTGTTTTTGAACTTTGACCCCTAAATGTGACCTTGGCGCGACACTCCGCCTCACAATTTTTAACAGTTGTGCCAAGTAATATTGAAATACCTCTCTGCATGTAGAAGTTTTGCTCCGGACAAGCATTTTCAATGACCTCTATGTGTTACCTTGACCTTTGACCTAGAGACCTTGTTCATGCCCATGATATGGCTTCTCATAGTGGTGAACATATCTGTGAAGTTTCATAAAAATTCCTCCATGTGTGAAGGAGAAATGACGGTAGGCAGTAGGAGGGCAGTAGGTTGTGTAAGACAGATAATACTTGTGACAAAGGTGACGTAAATTATCGGTCCACTGCACATGACCACTGACGAGTTAACTCTTCCCGTGCCAGTGGCGGATATATCCGCCATATAATTATACATTGGGTAACGGAAAGCAATTTGAAAAATACTGTAATTTAAAGTAACTCTGATATATCGTATAAATTGGTATCAGTTTTTAATAATGTAATGTTTTATCAAGATAGTGATTCTTCATAAAGAGTGAAGTGTATGTTGTGTAAGTTTCGTATTATGAAACGATTTGGATAAACACAAACTTTTACACTATGAACAAAATAATGTCAAGTATATGATATATATCAATTGCTCCGTATTCAATTTACATAGCTCAGGTTTATTTTGCCATATATCCAGCCATAAAGAAGCACCTTAAGATAATGCCTTCTGATTAAGGATTTATGTGCAACTACTCATAGTAAAAAATGCCGCTTAATACAAAAAAGTAAAACCAATTATATATATATATATTTCCATACCTATCAGGAAAATTATCAGTGTGATATCTAGATGGGCGTTGCCATTTTAAATGTAAGCGAAGTATTCCAATAACGGAACAATTGTAACTTTTCGGCTTAAAATAATTGTCCAGGTGTTCCGGAAGCGGTGCATGAAATACCAAAAGACACATTTAATACGAAAAAAGAAAAATAATATAAATAATCAACAGATTTTTTTATCTGACTTCCCCGTTTATAGGCTTTGCCTACTTTCATATTATAATCAACGATTATTTACTGTCATTTTCCAACAATATATTCATTACAATGAGAGCGAGTATTTCTAATAAGAACTAGAAATGTGTCCTTAGGACACGGGTGCCCCCACCGCCCCACTGTTCTGTCAATTTTATGACTCTAGGTCAAATGTTTTTTGAAAACTAAAAATCTTTTACTAAGTAAAGGGCAAGAACTTTACAAATACTGAATAAATCCACAAGCAAACCCCAAGGTGCATAAGTACACATGCTGACCAACAATCTTTCAGGCCTACAAGTGAAATGCTTTTTGAGCTATGCATGAACAAGTTGAAAATTGTAAATGTATACTACTGTAAATCAAAGGCAATAACTCTAACAAAACTGAACAAAAAATCCACATGCAAAGTCTCAGGTTCATTCTAAGCTTCACAGTGATCTGAATCATTATTCCTGTAATTTAGTGATGTTGACAATTATTCCTGTAAAGTTGGTTGATTCTAACTCAAGGAACAAATAACAACATAATGAAACGGTTTTTACTAAGTCAAGGTAAATAACTCTACAAATACTGGATAAATAAACAAAGGGAAACCCCAGGTGCAACACTAAATATGCTGAGTAACCTTCCCGTAAGGTTTAATGACTCTATGTCAAATCCTTTTTGAGTTACATGCGACACAAACTGAAATTTGCAAACATTTTCTAAGTCAAGGGCAATAACTATAAAAATACTAAATAAATCCAGACGAAAATACCCAGGTGCACAACTACACATGTTGATCAACATTCCTGTTAAGTTTCATGACTCTAGGCCAAATACTTTTTGGATAACATGCGACACAAGTTGAAAATTGCAAAATTTTACTAAGTCAAGGGCAATAACTCTAAAAGTATCCAGACAAAAATACCCAGGTGCACAACTACACATGCTGATCAACATTCCTGTAAAGTTTCATGACTAGGTCAAATACATTTTGAGTTACGTGCGACACAAAAGAGAACGGACGGACAGACAGACAGACGGACGGACGGACATTTTTACCGGAGCTACATTATGGGGTTTTCTTTTGTTATTTCTTTTGTTCTTTTTAACCCCACAATGCAGAAAATAACCCCACAAGAGAAACGGAATGAATGACATCAAAGACATCTATTGTTATGAGGACAATAGACCAAACCCCATAATGTAGCTCTGGTATGTACGGACGGACGGACGGATGGACGGACGGACAAGGGTAAATCTAAATGCCCGCCACTAAAGTGGGGGCACAATAAAAAGAAATGAACAGATAGCCGTCTGGTTCATAGGTCGCCTTTTTAGTGAACACCGTCTAAAACAATACTGGTGCGAAGTCAAATACGAAATGAAAAGAGCTACGACGCGACGTGCGCCGAGTAGACCACAGTGACCATTTTGTTTTTTATGTAATTTAAATGACATATTTTATTTCCTGGAGGTTTTATTTTGTATATGTCAAACTATATAACTTTCACAAAAAAGTGTACGCTTTTTTTTTTTGACAAGCCCTCGTGTTTGTATTCACCTTTGTCAAAGTATCGAACTAATTAATTGTATTGAGACATTTTAGTAAAGTCATCATACGATGATAAATAACACGCTGCTTTTTAGTTGATAAGGAAAACAGCGTTTTTATTCTCTTCATTTTCATTTCTTTCTATATAGAATAATCTATTGGCTAGATGAAAGTTAAATGGATGTTTATAATTATATAATTGTTAGAACGTTCATGTATAACCTGTTTTAGGAATGTTTCCTCATCACCGTGTCAAGTGTTCCACACTCTTCAAACTGCAACACATATTGCGATAAATGAGAAACACAAATTGGTAACTATTAAGAAACTTTAGAAGGATTAAAATATTATTTCGAGATTTTTCTCAATTTCTAAATTATACTCCTCACATATGGTATTGTAACCTTATTAAAACCTACACATTATTTAAACGTAGCGCATGTCGGTTATTACTTAAACCAAACACCGTTTATGAGCATGTCAAGGCTATGACCCTACAATTTCATCAATAAATATTCCATTAGATCAATAGATTACTAGGGCGATAACTTGTTTTGTTTTTGTTTTTTCGTTTTTGTTTTGTTTGTTAATTTTTTTAATTTTTTTTATTTTTTTTTTTTGTGTGTGTTTTTGGTATTGCTAACTCTTTTATTGCTGTTGTTTCTTAAAGCAGACAAAATTAAATCATACATGCAAACATGGTCCAACATGTTTATTACTCAGTGACTTCCATTTTCTTTATAAGATATGATATTATCTAGAAATGATCGGCAGTTGCAGGATATTTTATCGGTTTGTAACCAGAAAGTATAAAAAAAGACATGCTAGTTCAAGTTTAAGATAAATATAAATGTTCTCGAAACTGATTATGATGAAAACATATTTGAGACCGAATTAAATGAATCGCGGATGAAACACAAAATTTGGCCACTTCTCATCGTGTAACTGAGAAGTGTATTTTGTACCAATAAAACATTCGGGGACTAATTTCAGAATAGTTGGGTAATGTGTCGAGTTGTAGAACTGTTCACTAAAAGTTAATAAATGCAGGATGGCTTAATCGCTATAGTTGCAGAACGATATAACGAGAGCCCCGGGTTTGAATTCAGGTCAGGTTGCAAATCTGTCTCACTAAACGACAGTGGATTTCTTTTGAAAAAAATAAAAATTCATGACTAAAATAAAACAAATCTTTTTGTTCATGTTAAGGTATCGCTCTTGTGATTTAAGCAACATAAACTCAGTAATTGCAGTCACTTTCACCATAACTTTTAACGAGCTCTAAGGAAGGTGAAAATATTTGCTTTTCTGTTTTTAGATATACTACAGAGCTTGTACGACATGTACAATTCTATAAAGGTATAAAATCTTATCAAATGATAGATTTGAGTTTTTTGCTTTTAGTATGCTACATTTACAGATGTATGGCACAAAATCAGGCGCAATTTATTAAAACCATTGGCATTTGTTACAAACGTAAATAAAAATATATATCTTTGTAACGCTTGAAAATTCCAGATCTTCATTTCCACAATAAAGTCAAACGCTGAGTGTAACATTGTAATATGGTACTATAAAAATTAAACGGAAACTTTTTGTCAAGTTTTCACTAGGTTCAAATTAAATAATTATAAATAGAAATGAAACATTTAATTTTCAACAAATGAATAAAAAGTCTTGTTTTTAATGAGAAAAACTTTGTAACTGAATTGTTTGAAGAAAACGTATAGAGGATAGTTCAATATTATTATCTGAAACCTTATATTAATGTAAATATTTATTTTTTTGTTTTACTGTTTTCTGAAATTCTAAAAACGTCAACGTTCGGGAACTGTTGACCGGTCAATAGTTCGGACTGTTTCCCTTGCGTGCTCTGACGTCATAGGGAATTCCCCTTTAAAGCGTCCATCGATCTGGAATATAAACCAGACGTGACGTGACATAGTTAAAATATTGTTAAATTGAGAAAGTTTAATTACTAACATATTTGCAAAACTATCTTCTTGTTCCTTTTTTCTTCTGCAGGTACTGTTAAAACAGTTATCGGTCAAGTAATAAAACAATTATTTCATATGTGATTTGGGAACAGTCAAACAGTTGTCCCTTGATGTCGGAGATGGTGTTTTCAGCTGTTGCCCTCGGCCTCAGGCCTTGGGCAACAGTGTAAATACCTATCCCCTTCACGTCGGGCCAACAGTTTGACTGTTTCCAAATGACATATGAAAAAACTGTATACTGAATTTATTGAACGTTTGAATAAAATTATATCATGCTAGCCTCTGGCGAGTTCAGCAAATTTAGTAAATTAAATGAAATTACACTTATTTTATATTCTATTTATCATTTAACAAAATATAGACCATTTAAAGTGAAATAGAGACGTTTTTCATTTACGCGCTTATAGTTTAACGCTAACATTTAGCGCGTCTTTACACTTGTTTGTACATCGCAAATGACGTCACGTCAAAATATAATTATTCACGGCCGTACAATACCATATTAACGGACTCGCAAAGCGGCAAGGGAATGTGAGAAAAAAAAACGTTATTTATGTACATTAAGGACATAAAACAGTCTACAACTTTAATTTTCAAACGTTTTGTACATGTTTGACAAACGCAAAATTATTATCTTCATCAGACTTTACCCTACCTACCACCCCAAATTCCAATCAATCTTAATTGTTCTTACTTATTGAAATAAACACTATGTACCTAATATGTAGAGACAGTTACATTTTGTTGAGATTCCTGCAGACGTCAATGTGTAAACTCCAGCATTGTTCTGTTGAACATTAGCCAACGTGACAAGGACATTACCACCAGTATCTCCTGTTATACTGAAACCTGGTAACACGTCAGTTGTAGAAGTCTTGTCTGTATTGTATGTTATACGAGCCTTGATACTACCATCATAAAACTTGATATCAAACCGTCTCGGTGAAACCAGATTTGTCAGGTCAGCAGAAAACTGAAGAACAGCATCAGAGTTTACACGACTGTATGCTTTTCTGATTGGTGATACGCATGACCATGATTTAACTGAAATTATTATAACATTTACTATAAAATAAGAATGGTAATATTCGTAATTATAATACTCACAAAAATCTAAACAACAAATGAATAGTAATTCCTTGATTTTATAAAAATTTGGTATATGAATTTAGATTAGATTTGTATGGTCATCAGGGAATTGGAGGACAGCGGCTGAATAGAATATCAGACATATTTAAAAAAAAAAAAGCGGGAATCATAAATAAATGATTAGTGTTTTTTACATTTACGTGCTTAACAAGCTTAAAGAATACACATACTATGTATAAGTCATCATGCTGCATTTTAATAGACAGGGTGGTTTGGTTTTTTTTTTTTTTTTTTTTTTTTTTTAGGGGGGGGGGTGTCAGTTTGAACTTCATTGAAAATTGGATGAACTATAGATATCTGCCCAGACCATCAAATAAAAATGATTTTTTTTTCTCTATTACGTGTACTAGTATTTTAAAAGTTTAGCTAATTGAACCTTAAGAACATTTTGTACATACAATAGCAAATTATCTTACCGGTCCAAGATGATAGGTATGCACATTCAGTAGTTATTTGCACTAACTTCTTAAATTTTTCGACATTTCATGTACACACATCATGACCCGGATACACTTAATGAGTACCCCGTTACGCATAGTACGAATTAATAGCGGGAAACCGGGTCAGAATTTGCATTTACATGAAATATTTTAATTAGAACATTATTGTATATATCGGAAAAGTAGGCGTGGTCTTGTACATGTGGTCATGTATACTATCCAAGCCACGCACCGACTGTGAAGTATACATGTTCTCCTTCTTTTTGTGTAACCTTTGTACGTTCCTTTCTCTAAATTAAGATTTAGTTATTATTTTTATTATTATTATTATCTTTAGTGACTTTGACTTTATAAAGCTGGTTGTTCACTAGAAAAGTAATGCATAAAGACCATTTATCGTCGGACGGCCGGTCTGTCTGTCTTTTTATTTATTTTCAATCCACAAAAGAAATAATGAGTGTGCGCACACTTGTATGGTGGCTGATTAGGTACATTGCGCGTTGCGTTGTTGATAGCGACAACGCAACCTACATCGTTGTCGCCTTTTCGTCTTGTCGCTAGCAATAACATGACAAAGCGCCAAACAGCGCATTGTTGCGCTGTCTTTTTGTTCTCCTATCTCTATTGGAGCACGTCAAATGGCTTATAAGCCAATCCTTTTATTTGAACCGAGCGACAATGTGACATCAGGACAACACGCCGCACGACAACGCACCATTTGGCGTACAACGTTAGCGACAGGACCACAAGACAAAAGTCCGACAATGTCGCTAGCGCCAACACGACGCACAAAGGCGTTCCGAATCAGCCACCATACGCTTGTGTGATGTCTATGACACGTATGGTGTACTTAAATATAAAATTAAGGTAGTTCAAATCAAGACATGGAATGACATTAAACTGGAATAACTATTGATTATTTAAAACCTTAAAAGTTCCTAGCGTTTGACAAACCTTGATATTTAAGCATACAATTCTTGAACTATTCAACGTTTAGTTTTATTAATGAACGCTTCACAATAAATGTGTACAAAATTATACTGTATATTTGCTGTTAATATTATTATAACTGAGATTATAGCATTAGCCTGCACAAGATTGGTCTTTATAAACTCTTAAAAAGAGGTTACCTAACAAGCAAATAGATATATACATGTAGTATGAATTTGGAGTAACATTTCCGCCACGGAGTAAAAATTCTACCATGGGAAGAATAGAAATGACATCTGAGCGTTGTTTCTATGTTAATTTAAACTTAAAGTTAAATGGTCTAAAATACGAATGAAATTATATTTATGCGTACCAAATATTCTAATACAAAACATATAAATGTACAAACAAATGAATTCTATATACAATTTAATGCGGAAAAGGAAGTAAACTTTATTAAAACGCAATGACCAAAGCTTCTATAATGAAAATATTATTTTTAATTAAATCAAAGCTTTTTTTAAAGAAATAACGTCTAATTGGTGTGGTAATCAAATCACAAATTCACAAGTAAAATCACTTACAATATTAATCGATATTGCAAAGTCATTTACATTTACTGATAAACGTGAAGCCTAAATTTGTATGACCTATTTAATAACGGAAGTCAAACATTACTTAAAATAACGTTACAGAATAATCTGCGCCCATATTTAAAATTAAGTTAAACGACGGAATGCTACAGCAGTAAAAAACATTTAATCTTATTATTTGACATCTCCAATATTATCATTTATTCTTATGTCAAGGAATGTAAGCATTAATATTTTTAGTTGACATTTAATAAAAAAGTATTTACAAACAAGCATTAAACAGTTTTAAACACTAACCAGTAACGACAATTTCCAATATGATTAAAACTGAAAACAACATATCGTAAGCCTGCTACTATTCAAATATAATTATTACTGAACACGAAAAGGAAGTAAACATATGATGAAAACACTGACTTTTTTACTACGTGAAGAAGGAAGTACTTCACCGTGTGTGTTTAAAATAAACTACTGCTATTATATTGTATGAACATGTTTTATCATTAATTTAATGGACGCCTTGAAGTGACATTGAGCTAGTTGTGTCAACGGATACGGTCGGTTTACGCTAAAAAACGAATCTGTCACAGCATAAAACGAGTACTATTAGTACGGACGTTTGAAATTTTCTTGCCATTACTCTTCCCCTTTAATTTCAATCTTAACAAGCAATCGTCTAGGTAGCATTTTATTCGGCTTCTTAGCTCACTTGTCACAAAGTGACATGGTGAGCTTTTGTAACCGCTTTTCGTACGGGGTCCATCCGTCCGTCGTCCATCCGTAAACTTTTACCTTAAACGACATCTACTCATAAACGGCTACGCGAAATTCATCTAAACTTCACAGGAATGTTTCCTTGGAAGTCAACTTTAAAAAATGTTCAAAGAATTTAATTCCAAACAGGACTCTGGTTGCCGTGGCAACCAAAAGAAAAACTTAAAATATCTTCTTTTAGAAAACCGAGCTAGAGTTTAAATATTTGGCATGAAACATTATCTAGTCAGTTTCTACCAAGTTATTTCAAATAAATGCCGTGGGGTCAAAATAGGCCCCGCCCCGGGGATCATTGATTTTCCTTATTTGTATGTAGTAAAAATTTTAAAAATCTTCTTTTAAAAAGTCCAAATAGCTAGAGCTTAGATATTAAGCATGAAATATCTTCTAGTGGGTGTTTACCAAGTTTCTTCATATAAAAGCCCTGGGGTCAAAATTGGCCCCGCCTCAGGGAGTCATTGTTTTTCCCTGTATGTATATAGTAAAATCTTAAAAAATCTTCTTTTAAAAAACCCTAAGAGCTAGAGCTAAGATATTTAGCATGGAACATCTTCTAATAGGTTACTACCATTTTTGTTCAAATAAAGGCCCTGGGGTTAAAATTGGCCCCGCCCCGGGGATCATTGATTTTTCTTATATGTATATAATAACTATTAAAAATTTTCTTTTAAAAAGCCCAAATAGCTAGAGCTTAGATATTAAACATGAAACATCTTCTAGTGAGTGTCTACCAAGTTTGTTCAAATAAAAGCCTTTGGGTCAAAATTGGCCCCGTCCAAGGAGGTCATTGTTTTATCCTTTATGTATTTAGTAAAAACTTAAAAATCTTCTTTTTAAAAAAACCTAAGAGCTAGAGCTTAGGTATTTAGCATGAAACATCATCTAATGGGTCTCTACCATTTATGTTCAAGAAAGGGCACCGTGGTTAAAATTGCCCCCGTCTCGGGGATCATTGATTTTCCTTATATGTATAAAGTTAAAACTTAAAAATCTTCTATTAAAAAACCCAAAGAGCTAGAGTTTAGATATTAAGCATGAACTATCTTCGAGTGAGTAACTACCAAGTTTGTTCAAATAAAAGCCCTGGGGACAAAATTGGTCCCGCCCAGAGGGGGGTCATTGTTTTTCCCTATATGTGTATAGTAAAAACTATTTTACAGCTAGAGCTTAGATATTTATCATGAAACATCTTCAAATGGGTGTCTAGCAATTTTGTTCAAATAAAAGCCCCTGGGTTAAAATTTGCCCCGCCCCGTGGGCCTATATATAGGTGCGCGATTTCAAGGCCATCATGGCCCTCTTGTTTAAAGGTATGCAGTGCATGACTCACCATTCCTTCGCAGCCATTTCACGCGTGCGTAATACCTCACTTGGTGGATAAGTTAATACCTTGTTATTAGTTACTTTGACTAATCAGTCTTATAGTTATCATTTCTATGACAACCACTAAATGAGTATAAGTACTTTTCACTTTATAAGTGATTTTCTGTATTTCTTGTCTAAAATCGACTTGCATACATATTTAGTATTATTCAGTGAATGTCTGAATTCAAAATATAAGTCACTTTTGGTTGCTAACAACATTTGAGGATAATTCCGGAGTCCGTACCTTATTAAGTACCGTATGGAACCTTATTAAGCCTAGACTTTTACCACATTTCTTCAAATCTTGATTGGGCCCGTCCATGGGGTCTTTTTATTTTATACATACTCGTACAGTTATAATTGCAAGGTACAGAGCTTGAATAGTTTTTGTATATCATTTTGTAGCAGATCACCACAAATTTAAGTCGAAATATGTTTGCTTGATAAATATTTGTTTGATTTATACGCCAATTTCTGATAGTTTGGAGGTCGGTAAAACTATCTGACTTTCATAGATAACTAAGCAGATTAGCAATATACAATTTCTCTACTAACTTTTGCTGACAGAGAAATGACCGTAAGACTCAATATCTGAGATTAATTATCACCTGAGGATCGAACAAAAGACACCAGAATACGCCTAAAGATCTTAGCCTGCAGGTGGTCAAATTATGACCATGAGCCTGGGTTAAAAATGGCCCTGCCTGAATGTTGATTTTTATGCCCCCGCCATGTAATGGCCGGGGCATATAGTGTTACCCTGTTCCGTCATTCCGTCCTTCCGTCCTTCCGTCCTTCCATCCTTCCGTCCTTCCATCCTTCCGTCCTTCCGTCATTCTGTCATTCCGTCATCATCAGTTTCCGTTCATTATCTTAAGAACGGTTGCACACATTCAACTCAAATTTGACGTATGGATATGTCATGAGAAAATACAGGTCAAGTTCGAATTTGGTCATGGTTCGATGATTTTTGGCAGAGTTATGCCCCTTTTACTTTGAAAATAATATGAAATTTCAGTTTCCGTGCATTATCTCCCCAACGTACAACACATTCAACTCAAACTTGACATATGGATATGTCATGACAAATACAGGTCAAGTTTAAATTTGGTCATGGTTCGATGATTTTTGGCAGAGTTATGCCCCTTCTACTTTGAAAATAATATGAAATTTTCAGTTTCCGTTCATTATCTCCCCAAATGTACAACACATTCAACTAAAACTTGACATATGAATGCGTCAAAGGAATGCGCAGGTCAAGTTCAAATTTGGTCATGGTTCAATGATTTTTGGCAGAGTTATGCCCCTTTCACTTTGAAAGTAATATGAAATTTTCAGTTTCCGTTTATTATCTCCCTAATGGTGCAACACATTTAACTCAAATTTGACATATGGATATGTTTTTGGAATGCCCAGTCCAAGTTCGAGTTTGGTCATGGTTCAATGATTTTTGGCAGAGTTATGCCCCTTTCACTTTGAAAATAATATGAAATTTACAGTTTCTGTTCATTATCTACCCAACAGTGTTACATTTTCAACTTAAATTTGACATATGGATATGTCAAAGGAATGGGCAGGTCAAGTTGGAATTTGGTCATGGTTTGATTATTTTTTGGCAGAGTTATGTCCCTTTCACTTTGAAAATAATATAGATACATCTTAGGAATAAGCAGTTTAAGTTTGAATTTGGTTGTAGTTCAATGATTTAAGACAAACTTATCTTTCCTGAATGTTGAAAAAAATTTGAACTTTCAGTTTCAGCACTCTTACTTTTAGCCATTATTTTGGCTACAAATATGCAATATGCTATTTTTAAAAGGTTTAGACTGAATAATTTCAGTGCCTTGAACATTGTATGAAAATGGTTTGTGTTAACAATGAAAAGTATTAAGGGCTTTGAACTTAAAATGAAAAAAATAATTAATGCACCATCTGAAATTTTGGCTGCATGCGGGGGCATCCGTGGCATGATGACACATTTCTAGTTAAAAATGAAATAAAATCTTTATGTCTGAAAAAATATTGCAAGATATTTTTTAGTTTAAACATAGTTTATTTCGAACAAATTCACACTATATATAGTCAATAATGTACACGATACAAACATGATATGTTGAAAAGGGATTGGGTCCGAAAACTGTGCTTATAAAGGCCTTCTCCTTATAGATTTACAGTGCATAAAATACGGTATGACACTATATGTGACTTGCTTGAAATCTGTTTGATTTTACATTGTTTTTAAGAAGTCAAAATTGTTTCTAACATTTTGTTACAATATAAAGCAAAAATATATACAAAAAAGGAATGAAAATACAAAACTGCATCATTTTGTTATATAAAATTAAAGAGAAATAACGTAAATTAAGATAGAAAGAAATAAAGGAAGAAACTTTCAGCAAAATAGAAAAGAAAAAGAAATAACTAAAATATGAATCATTCGGATAGTTTAACGATTTGAATAGGAAGCATTTAGTGCTTTGAGCTGATGTGAATATGCTTGCTTTCTCCGATGTATGTATGAACGGCTTCAAACAGTCCTCTGTTTGCAGCCTCACTTATGTTTGGGTCTCCATTTAATATTTTTTGGAGAGTTGCTGAACAAATAGTAGATAAAGTGTTAAGAAAAGAGGACCTGCTGTCAACATAGCGTTGACATTCAAAGAAAAAGTGGTAGTTACTTTCCACTATGCCACACTGACAAAGAGGAGATGGAGAAATATTTTTCTTAGATGCTGATTTAGAGAACTACATTCAGAACGAAGTCGAGCGTGATAGATCTGTCAATTTATATCGCCTTCATAGAAATAAATCAGACAACTAGAGCTGCTTCGTCTCAAATGGGATTTGAAAGAGGACAATGAACGTAAATTTTGTACTTCAGTTGGAAGGGCGTTCAATTTATTCAGAGCAGTTGGAAGAAAAACATTTTGATAAAGAGTGATTCGAGTTCGAATAGTCTGAACATTTGTAGCATTGCGTAGATCGTACCTTGAATTTTCACCTACAGTAGGTGAAAGTAAAGAACACAAGTAATCTGGTGTTAAGCCATTTTTCATTTCATAAAGTAAGGATAAGATTATTTCTTCTAGATTCGATGGTTTCCCAAGGAACTTCACTATGGAGTTGAACTAATGATACAAGCTTTGTAGCACTGCACACAATACGAGACGCTTCATTTTGAATCTTGTCAAGCTCAAGTTTCTCATATTGTGTGCAGTTTAAATAGACATCGGCGTATTCTAAAATCGGTCGGATGAAAGTCAAGAGATCTACGGTCAAGCTGAAACTTCAATTTCCTCATAATGTGTATCCTCTTCCAGGCTCATTCGGTGATATAGTTAATGTGACAATGCCAGGAGAAATCGTCTAAAAGGTGGAGGCCAAGATGTGTTGACGGTTGTTATTTGTTGGTTATGCATAAGAAGTGAAGGATGAAAGGGTTTATTTCTTTTACGAGGGATACATGTACCCATTGATTCCGACTTCGATGGATTGAAAGTAACTAGCAATTTTTCAGCCGAAGCTGATATCTTGTCTATATCAGATTGGAGTGTTTCAGCAGCAGAAGCAGGGTAGTCAACAATAATATGTAAACTGCTATCGTCAGCAAAAAGATTAATTTTAGAGCCTCGATGCCATTGATAAAATATAGGAATAGTAGCGGCCCAAGGATTGAGCCTTGGGGCACTCCAGCCTTTACTATCGATCAGTCTGATTGGACACCAGGTAGGATAACCGCCTGGTGTTTGTTAGTAAAATAGTCACAAAACCAGTTAAGTAAACAACTGTCTACTCCAGCAGCTTTCAGCTTAAAGAGAAGACCTTTGTGCCCGACTTTATCGAACGCTTTACTTATATCAAAGAACAGAGCTCTATTTTCCATGTACGAAATGGTATTTTTCAAGTCTGAACAGACTGATTGAACAACGAACATAGGGGAAATTTAATAAATGAAGCAGTTTCCCGCAATATACGGTTACTGACTCCATCAGGACCTGAAGCTTTGTTTGTTTTAAGTGACCGCAGAGCGTCTTCAACATCCTGAGGAGAAACAGAAAAAGAACAAAGTGTGTTTATAGGCATATTACAATCATTAAAAGAAGTTCTTTATCAAAATTATTTAGCGACGACTGACTACAGAAAAAGTCATTTAAAAGGTCAGATTTCAATTTTGAATTAAAAACAAGTCCATCGTTGATTGGGTTTTTAAGTGGAGGATTGCTTTGTTTTTCAGTGGGAGAGATAAAGTATTTGATAAGTTTCCACCAGTCCTTCTGTGTATTAGAGTCTCACTTGAGAGACTCTGCCATTTGTAAGAAGTGGTAATGTTTAGCCGTGCGTATAAGTGTGACGATTTTATTACGGAGTTGTCTGAATTTGTACCAATGGTGCGAGTTTTGTGGATATTTGGCTCTCTGGTAATATTTTTTGCGATTATGTATTAGTTTCATTTTTGTAATCCACGGAGCATCGTTATGCTTAACAGTTAATTGCTTTGTTGGGTTGAATGATTTAGATAGTTCTAGGAGTTTGTTAGTAAATGAGGAAGTAAAGATATTGATGTGATCTGTGTTCAAGTGATTCCAGTCAGTGTTACTAATGCTGTTTCGGAGAGAGACATAGTTTTTGATCGTAAAGTCATTCAAGTCGTTGATTTGGTTTGTGGTTTCTTGAAAGAAAACAGAGAGTATATAGGGCAGTGAAATCTCTGATTTTAGTCTAAAATCAGCTCTCCAACTCCTGAAGCAATAACTCTGTGGCTCCAGGAGACACGAAATCAATCCAGTAATGAGCTAGAAGATTCGGTGAAATGTGTTGGTTCTGAAAAACGTTGTTCTACATTAAACTGCTGACATATAGATTTTAGTTTGCGAGCCATTTGAGAGTTAGATTCATTATAATTAAAATCTCCTGTGACAATTGAATCAGATATCCCAGCGTCAAGTGGTTGACTGAGTGAGTATTCTATTAAGTTTGTATAGTTGGAGTCTGAGGTTGGAGGTCGATAGAAAGCAGCAAACAGGATACGTTTGGAATGTGAAGGCATCAATTCAATCCAAATACACTCAACATTATTGGGTTCAAGATCAGATCTTCTTATGTAGTGTAAAGTATTTTGTTTAATAAACAATTACACCCCCATAAGAATTCTCTATTCTATCTGTCCTCTCAGGCGCATGAAAGTTGTTAAGTGCTATTTCATTGCAAGGAGTATTAGAGTTAAGCCACGTTTTCCTGAAAGCAAGGACATCAAACATACAAAACTCAGCTCCTAAGATATCTATCTCGTTAAGGAGACTTTGAACATTATACTGTAATATTAAAATGCATCTGCTGTTCTCAATCAATCTGATATTGTGCTAGATTCTGAAGAAAATGAAGATGAACTAGTGCATGACGAATCCGGATGGACGTCGCCAGCTCTCAGAATGAGGCAAAATACCCAAAGGACACAAACGGCAAATGAAAGAGCAATCATAAGAAATTTGGTGAAAGTGGAATAACGAGTTGGATCCTGGTTAAATATGTTTTTGTGGGTACATAATATTGTGTTTCGCTTCGATCATAAGATGAGTAAGCATCGAGTATGTAATTATTACATTAGACGTAACGGGGAGTAGTACAATGATATGCTGGAAAATTTAATATTTCCATGGGCTAGCGTAATGTTGAGTGATCGTGGGTAAAATAATATGTTTTTCATTATGTTATTACTGAGAGGAACTCTAAAAATGGGTTGGCCACGATCACGCATAAACATACACTAGCACTTATCATCTTAATGCAAGTAAAACTATTCCGGATAAATGGATAGAAATTTGGTTTATAGGTGTGAGATATGTTAGAATAATAGAGAAAAGTACAAAAATAGAAAAGAAAAAACATTCTTGCATGTCAGACAGGATTATCTACCGTTTTCATCGGTGCTACAAAACTCTGTCTTACACCCCAATGTAACACAAAATAGATAAAATACAGAATCCCTAAAGAAAGCCCAACACGGCAAAATTGAAAATGTTGCAGGCTCGGTTTGATTGAGCCTGTTCATGGACGGTAATGGAAATTGCAAGTTACCATCCACGCCCCCTAGCACCGGCTTAAGCAGAATTCAACATTTAAACACTACAATAGTGAAATTTGAATTTAGAAACATCCGCAGATGTGTTCATACGGCGGTTATCATGGAACCTTCAATGTGACACAGTAGTGTCATTCCATGAAAAGCGGCGTATGGTCCCCAAGTAAAAGAATGCGTGTGCCCTAAACGAGAAAACAATGGGCGGAACTAAATAAAATGGAATTTTGAAAGGGGATCTGAGGTTATGAAGCCTGCATATCACAGATAAGACGTCAAAAGACAAATTTAAAAAGCAGGCAACATATCCTAAGGGTGATTCAACATTATTCAAGTAGGAATATTGGAACCACCCAACTAGAAAATGCCGAAAAGTTGAAACAAAAAATACCACAAGCACAACAATAATGTCGTGCTGAACGATCTTCAAGGATCGAAAATATAACAAGTCGCGTGCTTTAAATGAAGTCATTGCCGCGCGTTTTTTATGAATGAATTGCGTTTTTAGGATGACGTCATTTTACCGTTATGAATGAAGATGTAGTTCATACGCTACTATAAGAAATCAAAGCACAGAAGGCGCTGAATTTGTTTGGGTCTCAGAATGTAAGAAAGGTACAGGTTGTGAGATTATATGTATAGTGCCACCAATGCTTTCCAGCGTTTTAATTGAAGTAAATTGGCTATAAGACTAATTGCAACACTGATATTCAATCCAATGTTTATTTGACTTAAACAATTTGAGTTAAACAAAAAAATGAGTTGCCTTTACTGTGATTTGAACTCCAGACCTCTCGCTTCCTAAGCAAGCGCGAAAACCCTTCAGCCACGGTGAATTTATATGTGAACGGCCTGAAGAAAACCATATTATTCTAAATTAGGGCTTGTAACGACTTTAACTGTTGTTTAACACAGATGTAAATAATCCTGGAGCTTACTATAAGCATGTATATTTATAAAGAATCAAAGGGCTGCAAGTTCTGTGGTATTTTCTGATCTTTGCAATCTAAATCGTACTGTATATCTGTATGTATTTTCCTGTATAAGTTTATTTTTATGTATTATAATTCATTTTGCAAGGCACCAGAGTTTGATACATACGGAATTCTGCATAACTAGAGTTGCATCAAAAAATCATTTATGTTCATTTTTTTACGACAGCCACACTTTATCCTTGCATATCATGGCTACTTCCTTAACAAAGACACTTAAAAAAGAATTTAAAAAAAAATTTCCTCGACTGGGATTTGAACTCCAGACCTCTCACTCACTAAGCGAGCGCGTTACCCCTGCACCACGGAGAAGTTATACAAACATCGTCTGAATGACCTCAAGTCATTCTAAATTTAGAACTTCCATTGCATTTCGGGTTTGTAATCCTTATTAATTTCGAAGTATATTGTTCAGGATAAACCTGTTGTTTAAAATTGAAGTAAATAATTTAGCGAAAATCTTCTCGCCCAAACAGTCCGACATGTAGAATCTATATATTCCACTACTCGGTTTGTGTAGTATTCGGTAATCGGCATCGCTAAACATAGTATTTTCATTGATAAAATCATATTCATCCGCGTAATTTGTGATTGTGCATTTATTGACAATTCTATAAGCCAACGCTATTTTTAAACTTTGAATGCGTTGTAATTTGTTGAATACTTGTAACAAAATAAAAATATTTCTTTCTTTTAAATCGCTAGTTTTAAGCTGTTTTGAGAACTACTTGTTGTTAGGTTTGTCGTAAACTTCTGTGTCAGAGATTGAATGTCCGCTTTGTATTTACTTATTTTCTATCAGAAAATACAATAAAACAATATTAGAAATCTTCGACCATTCGGTAATTATTTTGCTTAAAAATTAATGCGCCTGTCTTTGACCATCTTTACGCAGTTATCTCCCCTGAATTTTTCGGCGTTAATGTACATATAAAGGGAAGTAACCGCTTCAAAAAAGTGGACTACTTTCGGCATTTGCAATTAACAGCATTAGACTCTGAAATTTCGCTACCATTATTTGTTTGGTCTGACGACCCAAACAAATAAAAAGTGCATAATGAAAATATCAGTTTTCGTAATTTTCTGTTTTGAAAATAATTGATATATAATATGCAAGAAAAAGAATCAAACACTGGCTGCAGGTATAGACCGGAATATCTAGCTATCGGGTAACTGTTTAGCGGAAACTCGGCAAAGCCTCGCTACCGCCGTAAAAAGTACCCTCGAGCTTGATATTCTGGTCTGTACCAGCAGCCAGTATAAGATTCTTATATTTTCAATATGGGTTTGATGAAACAATAATGTCAAATCTAAAATATGATATAACTGATCATTAAGATTAATTTGAAGGTATATGTAATTGTTTTTGTTTTGTTGTTGTTTTTTTTTTTTTTTGATAGATTGATTCGATTTAATCATACTGTCAATTAACTACTTAGAAAGAAACAACAAGAAGACAATTGATACTTCACAAAAAAAAAGCGATCACAAAAAAAATATCAATTTGTTGCATGTGGTCAAGTAGTAAAAGAAATCAGAAAACACTTCGGTAGTAGTTATGACAAGTAGACATATTTATCATGTAAAAAAATACTATTGTATTTAATAAAAGCATGAATTCACTTGAAATACTAATGGTAGGAATCAGTTACACTTGATATTATAGCAAATAATAGCATGTAGTGTGCTATTATAGTAAAAATCGCATAAATTCACTTGTAATACTAATAGCAGGAATTAGTTACACATGATACTGTAGCATGTAGTGTGCTGTTGTAGTAAAAGTAGCATGAATTCACATTTAATACTAATAGTAGGAATTAGTTACACTTGATACTGAAGTAGATAATAGCATGTAACAATAGTAGCATGAATTCACTTAAAATACTGGTATAACAGGAAGTAGTTACATTTAACACTGTATTAAATAGTAGCATGCAATCTTCTATTGTAGTAAAAATAGCATGAATTCACTTATAACTAATAATAAGAAGCAGTTAATTGAAACTGAAGTAAATAATAGCATGTAATCACATTAATATGTCATTGTAATTTCAAGTAGTCAATTTGTAGTAATATCAGCTAGTAGACACTTTAATTGTAGAAAAATGAGCAAATAGCATAAGACTATATTAATAATAACATGGAGTCAAGAGGAATTGTAAGGGTAATAGACAGCAGCCTCACATAATAATACTAAACATAATAATAATAGCATGAAGTCACATAAGACTGCATTTAAAAGAGCAAGAAATCACTCTTGAAATTTTAGTATACACACGTGCATTGTAGCAAGTAGTCTTATGAAAATGTAGGTTAAAATAGCTCATAGTAACCTGAAGCTATATAGATATTAGCAAGTATTTACATACATGTAAAATTATGGTAATATAATCAAAAATTTCACTTTAAACTATTAGGTTTCAGACTCAGGAATATATCTATATATATTTACATATCAGTGATGATTGCTTAGATCTAATGCAAGTATTTACGTTACACTTACAGGACAAGTGGGGTAGAAATATCATCCGGTACTGATCATTTAGTAGAATTGTGTATGCAAGGTTCATTTACTTGTATAGTTAAATAGGTTTCTTTAAGCAAATCATCGTGATTTGAATTATAACAATACATAGTCAATTACAACTCATAGTGATGAACTCTTGTGAACCAGTAGTACATGGGAGGTAACCGAGAGTCTCCAGACACGTTGACTGTATAATAATTGCATTGTTTGATAAAAAGAATACATATTGTCACTTAGAATGTTCAGTAACTTGTTAAATTCATTTTAACACTTTATATTTAATAAATGATTATCACTTTAATGTAGTCAAATACACATAATTAAATATGAATTTTTAGACCTATTGGTCATCGATTATGAGATAGACATTATAAATGTTACACTTTATTCACAGTAACGTTATATTCACTGAGCCGTTGACAACACGAGTTTATTTCACGAAAAACTTCTGAACACTTTAACGTGTCATATGACAATAATATGTTATCTAAGCGGAGTACATCTATGCTGATAGAAAAGGTGTTCCACTTTAATTTGTGTTGCATGAGTTCAGATAAAGTACTATTTCGGTGTATCTTATGGCTGGCATCTTTAATCATGATATTTCCATCGTATGTCCAGGCGCCATTTAGGAACCGGCTTTTGACCATCTGCCTTGCCTTGTAAAAGAGAGACGAGCGTATCTGTGTTAAGGATTCGTTGATAAATACCCTCGGATAGCCCTTACTTTTCAAGTCAACTCTAGCCTTATACAGGATGTTTCTCGCTCTGTATGATTTAAAATCTTCAATGATATCCCTGGGTTTGTTGGGACTGACAACTCCTATACGTTGAGACCTATCAATATCTTCAAGTGACACTTGAACATTTAGTGCCTGTGCTATTTCGACAATTTTTAGATCAGTTCGTTCATACTGCAAAATATCTTTCGATATGGCGTCAGGCTCCTTACTAGTTTCAAAGTCGGGAACACCACTGGTTGGAGTGTGTTTTGCTTGCTGTATTGTAAGTTATTATCAGCCTCTATTTCTAATTTTTCTATGCGATCTTCCAATTTGGTAACATGTTTTCGCAGGTCATCATTTTCATTCTCTAATTATTGAATCTTTTTATTCAAACCTGCAAGAACACCAGCAACGATAGCGTTCACTTGTTCATCATTATTTGCTAAAGGTGTCTGTATGTCGGAGAGTATAGTTTCTTTTAAAACATTGCCAATGGCAGTTAAATCATCATTGTCGAGAACTATGTTGGTTCTACGTTTCTTTTAATCAACATTTTCAAATGGAGAAATGAGCTCGCGTTTCTTGTTTTCCTGTGCAGGTGTAGTACAGACATCTTTATTAATACTCATTGTCACGATCTTTATTTTTGGTTACAAACTTTTTTTCGCTGAGTATAGATTTGAAAACAAATTCGTAGGGAAGGTCTATGCACCTGAATCACGAAAATTTGTAGAATAAGTGATCAATAAAGTCAATTTTCAAAATATGGTTTCAAAACAAAAAGATCGCAGGTCAAAATCAGAATTCAATATAACCTTAAATATATAATCTTCATAGTCTTAAGAACCTTCTTTACTTCACAGACACCTCCAATGTGCCAGTTATATCACATTTCTAATTGTTTGATTACAAAACGTCTGCCATTAACGGAACCGGAAGATGCATCCTCAGGACGAAACAAGCTAAACATTTTGAACGGAAGAATTATCGTCTTGTGTTCTTTGATTGTCCATATCATGGCCCTTTTGGTAAAAGTTGACCTAGATTTTTAGACCTTGTGACCTACTTTCTAGTTTTTAGAGCTATGACATACCATTGAATTTCGAAAGCGGCTGATCTGGATTTCTTACAAGTGACCTTTTCGTATTTTGATTATGTGTACGATTTCAGATGCAGAATTATCGTCCAAAAATATTGACCTGGCACTTCATATTTAAGTTTACTTTAAGTTTATTTAAGTTTTTTTATGCAATTATATTTTTTATTCCGTTACATTAATTGAAATAAAAAGTACAGCCCGTCAGTAAATCGACTTCGCTGGCAATGCCAGTCGTATTGCTCATATTGGCGGTTTTAAGAGAATGGCAAGTTAAACCTACGAGTTAACGTGTGTATTATTGAAGTGAAAAAAAATCTTTACCGACTGCAACAAATGTTATATACATTTTTATCGATTTACACGTAAATGTATATCGTACAACGTTTGCGGAATTTACCGAATATAGGGTAAAATACCGAGTGCCAGGTCAATACTGCTTGAAATCAACTGACCTAAAAGTTGATATATTTATTTACTTTTCGTAATTCAGGCTACAGCCAAAAAGTTGTAACTCAATAATGAATTTGATCGTCATTAAAATTTGATATTGGTTGATCAAGATTTTGAACTTGTGGCCCACAAATTCTAGTCCAAATTTAATCTAAAACCGGCGTTAAAAAGCCGATAAACGCCGCTCAGACCGATATTATTTCTTAAATACATGTAGTTGAATACAACTGGGAAAAAATCATCAGTTTTTCGTGGAAAGTATAGTATTTTATAAATATGGCAGAAGGAAATTTACCAATATATAATTCTGATAGTAGTTATGGTCAGTACCGTACAATTGATAATACGAGGTTCAATACACAAAATACGTCTCGCACGAAAACTTCGACTTTAAATACACCAGTATGTACTCCCAAGTTAAAGTAATTTCATGTCACGGAGGGACAAATGAACATGCATTCTTCACCGCGGTACATGGAAATTTTCCATAGAACTTCTTATGGGACTGACTCATTTCTTTCTTCCCTTACTGTTAGACAAGATTTGGTATGGTTTAGTAATTACCCATCACAAATGACAGAAAGTGATAGGTTGAAAGTTTCTTTACATTCTCCTACTGCTATATGTGATACAAATGACAAATTATAACGTATCTTTGATATTCATAGCTAACTTTGGTATACGTGAAGTCATCATGTGTAACAGGGTCGATTATTCAGGTGTCTAGATATATTTTCGGTTGTTTGAGTTGTTTCCCTTGGTTTCCAGCAAATTTTATCATGTGAGTATTTTTATCTTTGTTGAAGCGGCTTTGTTTGTAAAAAAATCAGACATTTTCTATGTGTTATTAATTTATTGGAAATACGGATTATTGATAGTTGGTCAGTATTATTTTGAGTTGCTTTTGGTTGTAATTAGTGTTTTAAGAGTGTATGTCATGTAAGTAATTGGATCTATTATGATCTGATTTGAAATGTCATAAGTTTTCGTGATTTGGAACCTTTGAGAATAATTTGTTTCAGAAAAAGCAGTCCTTTGAGAATAATTTGTTTCAGAAAAAGCAGTAAATCTATCTTTTTGTAAATTTAATCACACTTTTCATTCCTATCACTTTGCATATTGTGTTTATTATAATTTGCAGAAGTTACAGCAGAGACAGTATGTGTTTGAAGAATATAAAGTTATTATTCAGGGATTTTTCCAGGATTTTGGGAACATGATCCATACCCATGAAATTTGGAATTTCAGCAATATTTTGTTAAAAAATGGGAAAAAAAGCAAGGCTGAATTTTTTCAGTGATTAAATGAATGCAAACAATCACTGTCTAGGATGGTATCTTCAAATATTTGAGCACTATTACGATGAAGAAGCCCTCATTTTTAAAGATTTTAAAATTCTTTATTCATTATTTTTAGTTTGTAACTTTCAATTGGGAATATTTTTCTGTGGATTGGGAAAATAATATACTATTTTCAAATGGGAATATTACCCAATAATATCCATAAAATAAGCCAAAAGAAATCCCTGTTATTTGTACATTCAGTTCCACAAACTGGTAAGTTTTGATATTGTTTATGATTGTACTGTATTTTATGATAACTTCATTAAATGTTTGTGCCAGCTAATAGAAAACATATAGCTATGTTATATGTTAATGTACCTATTGGTAAGCTGTTCAATGTGTTGTCATTATTTAATTGTAATTGACCATAAATAAGGATGTTTTAAAAATGATAATTATGCTTTTCAGACAATTAAAATGGATTAAACTTTATTTTTTATGTAGATGTTATTTGTTAACTTTCAAAGTGTTGGTTCATTGATTCATTTACTGATTAATGATTGTTAATTGAATGATCTAGTGATCAATCAACTGATTGATTTACTGATTGATTAGATTTATTAACATAAAGATGAGTCAAAGTGATATGTAAGAAAAATATATGTGAACTGTAAGATTTATCATTATAAATTAATAATAAAAAGAGTTGAACTGTGCACATAGTTGTTGTAAAGAAGAGAATAAAATACATCCACGATCCATATATTGACGCCGCCGAGATACAATTAAGTATAGAACCCAATTTTTTTTTATTTTTTTTTGGTTATTGCAGACCTATAATTTCAACCAAGTTACACATGTTGTCTTAGATAACTCTTTCCACGTAGTTAAAGATTATAAGCCAGTTTTTTTCCCGATAAAAATAAATTATACTGTTCTTAATGTGACAGTTAGACATTGCAGCCATATGTGAAATTCAATTCACTTTCGATGAATACTATGTACTCGGGTATTGCAAATACTCGGCCAAGTCCCGATCATTTTTATGGTACTACTAGTGAATAGTCAGATAATATTATTCATTCATATCACTCAACCTCCAGTTATTTGGAGATAAAACGTGTGCTTACGCAAAGGTTTAGTCCACATTAACTTGAAGTAGCCTTTCGCTGTGAATTTCGTAACAGGAAAAGAAGCAAGGTTGAATTCGGACCAGGGTTATGCATAAGATTAGCACAAAAACCATTTTCCTTTAATGCATAGTGATGCCTTAAAAACATGTATTATTGACAAAATATATTCATGGATAAGGTAATGCCGGCTCGCCACGGCGAGCCGGTATTACGATAGGATTTTACTGAGAAACAACCTAAAACTCCGAATCAATCCAAAAATTCAATCGAAGCTTAGCTTCCAGCTTTCTACAAAATTTATCTATCAGGGCTAGGATCCAAAATTATTTAGCCAATCAAATTTGATCTTATATAGCGTCAAAAAACCTTCAATTTTCAAGCCATTTTTAAAAAGCAGCAAGTATTGTTTTGAGCGCAAAGATATATTGATGATTAAAATGTTTGTTTTCATGGATTCTTTTCAGTAAATCATATTTACACTGACTTTTGATTTAGCGATTTCACCAGTCCTGTTTACTCTGTAGTAAGTTTTCGTTTGGTTAATTAACATAAACGACATCTGGTTCTGTGCATTTTTTTCTTTTTCCTTTTTTTCCGGTTATTTTATCCTTTCCGGTATTTAGTGTATGTATTTACTGGCCGGGATCCGGGAAAAAACCAATAAACTATATTTGTGTTGATTATTGTCGTAATGAAAGGCCATTAAACGTTAAGTTTTTTTATTGTATGTAATGAAAGTTAAATTGATTTAACTTAGGATATAGATATATTTAGAGCTATTTATTAACAAAATCACAATACTTATAATTATATGCCTAATTAATTGGAAAAATCAAAGACTATATTCTTGAATTGGTCAAATCCCGGGATCCCTATATACGATCCCAGCTTTTCTGAAAACAATATTCTTGAACTGTCCAATTCCTTGGATCTCTTAATTTTTTAATATGATCCCGGCTTTTCTGAAAACTATATTCTTGAACTGGTCAATTTCCGGGATCCTATTTTTTTATTAGGATCCCGGCTTTTCTGGCTGAATTGATAGACAACTTGTGTTTACTTTAGGACTTGTATCTGTCACTTATTCCAATACTAAATAACATATTACAACTTAACTTCGTATAAAGAGACATTTTTATGAATTCTACTTATCTATTTTTTTTTCTGGTCAAGGTCAACAGGTCATATAGTAAATGTGCATAGACATAGGGACTTCATTCTATCTGTTTACATCTTCATATATACTCATATTCCTCTTTGTTAAACTGAGAGAACTGGCTTCCTTAACTTTATATGTCACTTTTATTTTGATGTTCGCTGAAGTCTTTTCAGCTAACAGAACTGTCGTTTTTACATTTAAACACGCCCCTGGAAAGAAATTACGAAGCGAGTCGCTACTAGCTTTTTTAAAAGCTAACCTTGTTTTGAATTAAGAAAGGAAATTACGCATCCTATTACTTTGGATCACGCAGTTGTGCTGCCGTAAATTTATTTCATTACAAGGCACCATAGATAAAATGATAAAATCATTAGACGATGAAAGGGAGAATTTAAAATTGTCCATTGAATGTTATTTTGTCATCATCAGTTGGTTAAAAACTGATTGTAGTTCAGTATAGAGCAAATTATTCCTCAAAATATTATAAAAAAAACTGGTAGTGATAGGCCTTTAATGAGACGTAGTTATAGCCCTATGCGTAATTATAGTAATAAGTATTCATCAAACAAAGTTGTAAATCCAAGATAAGGTCCTACTACAAATATCAATTATGATTCTCAATCTAGATATCAACATAGAAATTCTCTTCATGGTCAGACACTTACATTGATTTTCCCATAGACTAACATTATAAGAAATGGTCCCTAATCCTACCGTAAAATTGAGTTTTTATACTAAAGAGGTGCTTTTCTGGCAGAATGAAATGCCCGACACATGAAAATGTTCTTGTTATATAGGGGTAGCCAACCAAATGTTTTGCAAAATGACTTCAAAGAGGATTTCGCCCCCCCCCCCCCTCAGAAAACTATGTAGTGTTACTTTCTAAATTAGTGTTTCATACTTAAAACTGCCCCATTTTCATCCAATCACCTCATGTCCAATTTAATCATACGGTTTTCCCTGCATTTTTTTTCAGTCAATCGCAGGTCTTGTTACAATGCGATACTTTGACCTCATGAGAAAACATACAGTGTACTTATTGTCATAAGAAAGTGCACGTTGAGAGCCGCTGTTATGCTAAGAAAATTCTTTAAATCAGGGAAACTAGGTCAGACTGAGGTTGAACCCAAAATGACAGTCAATTGTCAATTGTTCAGGTCTATAGAAACACATATTTGTGAACTTAGTACAATTGTTTGATTGTACTTCGTATTAATCTTAGGGAGATAATAATCTTTCAAATAATTCATTGCCTGAAATGACATATAGTTTATTTTGACCAGTCTATTACAGAAATGATAATTACACCCCGTCCAAATGAAATTGCAAATGACCAAAAACTTTAGCGAGTCTTAGTAAATACGAGAGTCAAGAGGTAGTAGACCCAAAACCGGAAAGTATATCGTTCTGTAAACGAAAGTGAAAGTAGTCCCATATGTATCAAAACTGAATCTTCTAGATAAATATTTTAAAACAGATCTAGGATCACTTAAAGGAGGGATGATAATTTACACTGGTACTCCTGTTTCTATATTATGAAGTTCATACCGGAGCAAACTTACAGATAGACCGGAAATGTGTATTTAACTTAGAAATAGAGCTTACTTCTTTCTCTTTTTAGTTTGATTTAGATGACATAAAAGAGAGAAAACTGGCATTTGCATTTAATGCATTGATTTCTTTGAGAATTATAACGCAAGTCTTGAAATACACAAACGTATGCTAAAACAATATTAGGAAAAGTAAGAGTTTATAACTTAAACTCTAGAATATGTACAATAGTATAGTTAACTGATAATCAGTTAACTATACAATTGTACATATTCTAGAGTTTATGTTTAGTGATTTACTTCCTAGGAAAGAAACATACTTAAACAACCTAAATCATAATATTTACATGAATGTGTTAAGTACACAAGTACTGGGTTGTAGACAAAGAAGGTAATGGTACAAACATGCATAGATATGCAGTTGAGATAAATGTAACCAACTCCTTGGGACCATTAGATTTAAATCCTACTTTAGGCTTATTTAATCTTTGAGAAAACCAAGCAAGTGCATGTTCAGGCAAAGATAAATATGCAATAACTAGTGACATTGCTTAAAAGAGTAAAATATCACTTAAACAGGATAATCTATATCCCAGACTTAGACTTATGGACAAAAAGGAAAATACAAATTTTAAGATAAGTAGTATTTTAGAGCTAGCTTGTTTGGAGATCTAGTACTTTCCCCATTGCATTTGTTCCAAGAAATGATCATGTAAACAGAAACATGTCAACAAAATATTTCCAAAATAAAACCATGTAAACAATCTTATTTTTGTAATAACCTTTCTATGGAAGGGATTATCCGCCAGTTCACCTATTATGCTTTATGACATTCCAATTTCCGTTTTTACTTTTGCGATAGTGAATTTGATGTTAGATTTTGGTTATTTTCAAGACTTAGTGTATTTCATATTTTTATAATTATAAAGGTATTTTGAAAAATATCTTTGTTATACGTAAATTTTATTTTTATAAACGTTTTTTGTTTGTTTCATTCTGAAAATTGATTTCCTTAAAATATATTTAATACATTTTAATTCAAAATCACACATTAAAATCAACATTAGGTATTTAGTATATGGACGCTACCGAATATGTGTTAATTCATTTGTAATAAAATGTTCAACATTGACTCAAAACAATCGAAACATTATTCGCAGTATAAAATGCTGTTTAACATTGACTCGTTAAAACAAAATCGTCTTCATAACAATGTTGACGTTATCAAAAAAACGAAGCGGGGAACCAATTTTTGTAGTGCGTTTTCTTACGACAGAGGTCGCTGTTTAATACTAACTTATCCCTTTCGGTGCGGACGTAAAAATCACCTCATGGAAAAATCCGATCAAACATCGTGATACCCTGCCTTGAAAAAAGCTGTTACTAGCTCTATATACAACAACAACAAACATGTTCTCTCTTGCATAATGCGCAACATATCATTTTTATTCTATAAATCAACTCATTTTTGAAGATCTTTCAGAAAAGGTATGCATGTGGCATACTGTATGCGGCGGATTTTGAGATATTTTGCCTCAAACTTGGCCTTTTTACTATACGTTATATATAGGGGGAAATATTTGGTAGTCATTAACCTCCACATGATCGGATTAGTTTTCGTAGTATCAGATTTGTGAACACCGTCAGGGAGCGGTTATCATTTTTACCAGTTATTAAAGGGGCCAATTCTAGCGCAAAAACCTAATTAATTCTGAAATATACTTCGAAACTCTTAGTGTGCTATGCAAACTGCTGTTTCGAATACATAATACACTATGTAAGCATGGGACTAAGATTACCATGATTTTTGAAAAATAAATACTGAAACACTGTAAGAATAAAATGTGTGTCAAATTAATTTAAGAAAGTTAATTCAAATAAAGGAAAAATATTTGGAAGCCAGCAAATTAAATATCTAATGATAGTTTGCATGTATAAAGCCTTAGAACTGAAGTGTAAATTAAATGTTCGCATATTTCTATATGAACTCGAGTTACGTCAGGAAGTGCAACATCTTAATATTGCATAATGATTACAACGTATAAATAATAATGTCTTCACATTAATAAGAATGTTTTCAAAATAATAAGAATGTCTTCATATTAATAACAATGTATTCATATTAATTAGAGTGGCGGATAATCCCTTCCATACCTTTCAAGCACTATACGTGCATAATAGATGTGAGAATGTTAATTCGAATGGATTCATGCAATAATATAGTTGGCATTTAATTAAAACAATAGCCACCGCCTAGCTTGAGCCATATTCGGCATTTTCTTATATCTAAAGTCAAATACATCATCAGAAGGATATCATAGTACAGGGTTTTGTAGAAAACATAATTTCATATTTGACCTTGACGTTCTAGGGAATGTATGTCAAATAGATTATCATGTTTTGTCATACGTCTAAATTTCTCAAAGAAGGAATCGAATCATAGATAAATAACAAAGTTATGACAATTTAAGCGAGACCTTGAAGGTAATGGTCGATTAGCATCATGGTTATATCAGAATAATACAACATGTCGGTTTTGTCATATGTGTTCTTTTGTCCAAGTACGTATCAAATCTGTAAATAAATAACAAAGTTATGACAATTCAGCCAACTTCAAAGATTTATTACCAAATAAAGGTCAAGGCCATATATTATATAACAGCGGGTTATGCCAAAGATTCCGTCAAATTCATAAATTAATTACAAAGTGATTAAAATCTAAGCTAAATTCAATTTTTAATCTGGACAGTCAAGGTTATTTATGGGTCAATGTCATATTTGAAATCCTTCATGTGTATTTTTGTTATAAACTGTTCTTTTGTCCAAGTATAAGTAAAAAATCCATATAATTATAAATAACAAAGTTATGGCCAATTTTATTTAAAATCACAAATTTGACCTTTAATGCCATTTAGCGACAATGTCAAAATTAACATCAATGTAATGTTCCAAAATTAACATCAAGGTCAAGTTCAACTAAATCTTCTTTGATGTCTTATCAGAAGGATAGTTGTGTCTGTGGCAGAGTGGTCAAGGTTGTTGACTCCACCAGTCATGCTGGACAGTAGCCATATGACCTCTACTGTGTTAGTGCGACGTAAAAATAAAAAAAGGTTGCAACTTGTGGCTAAAAACTGTGAAGTACCATAATTTTGTCGTCCAGTTCATTTATAAGTCAATGACGAATTTAGTTTGATTTACATTAATGGCTTAGCCTACAGAAGTTTTTTGCTAAAAAATGAAGACAATCAATCCACAAATAAAAAAGATAAAGAAAATAACAGCAAAATTCAAGCAAAATTCCTAAATTTTACCGTCAAGGTGAATGAGTGAAGATCATAATCTATTTGATCTTCTTAAAGGCTTTTTTAAAGGATGAAGCGTCCAAGTATGGACATAATCCATTAAATAAAAGCCACCGGCGGGCGCGGACACCGCTCGACATTTTACTTTTTTTTAAAGCCAACAAATAAATAAACAAATTACAATAATTACAAAGTAATAAGCAATTGTGCCGAAAATAAAGCAAAATTGAAACATTTGACATTAAAGATCAATATCATTCATGAATCAAGGTCAACTTCCGTCTGATCTTCTTGACAGTCTTGCCCAAAATGTTGTTGCAGACAATCCATTAAGAGCCACCGCCGGGCGGATGCAACCCTCGACTTTTTGCTTTTTCTTAAAGAAAACAAATAAACGGTTTAAACATAACTTTTAAAAGAAAATTAATGAAATGAAGTTTTCTCTTCTTTTTTTCATCTTCTGTCTAGTTACACTTGCCGTTTTGTCCAAGTAAGAATCCTTTACATAAACAAATGACAAAGTTAAGAAAATATAATAAAAATTCAATCATTTGACGGTCAATGCCAATTTAAGGTCAATGTCACATCTAGATTATTCAATATGTTTCTTTTGTAATAAAATCTTGCTTTGTCTAAGTTTAAATCAAATCCGTTCATTAAAAAAACAAAATAATTATTATGACAATTTGAACAAAATTCTATAATTTGACCTTGAAGCTCAAGATCATTTAAGCTCAGTGTATATGTCTGTTTAACGTTTTAGAAGGTCGCGTCTAAAATGTAGTTTTGTCTAAGTATGAAGATAATTCATTTATTAATTATCAAGTAGCAAGAATCAGTGAAAATTCAATAAGTTAACCATTAATGTCAAGGTCATAAAAAAGCCAATGTCAATTTGTGTTAAGTATACATAAAGGTATTTTCAAAAAGAATGTTGTGCTATAATATGAAGTCAATCCATTCATTTATAACAAAGTTAAGATAATTAAATCCAAAAAAATATACCTTTTAAGCATAGTTGGCTTATAAACATAGTAGAGCATTTATATAACTTACCCACTTCTCTATATAAAAAACACAGTAATTACACTGTAACAATATCTCTTTAAGTGACTTACTTTGAATCCCACAAGATTTCCGACTGCAGTGAGAGATCAATGACCATAACGTGATTTGCGATCATTTGCCACGGGAATTTCGCATTGCCCGGAGATCTAATCACTGAAAAACATTCGAAATGCTCTTTTAGGTATTTTAGAAGGCCAGTCTGGGAATTTAGCTCACAATGTCGAGATTACAAATCTCATACTATAAAAGATTGAGCAATGCTATCATGTTGTATCATTGGCTTATATGTAGTCATTGCAGCCAGTACCCATTTATGCAAGTAAACAGCATATTCACTCAACATAAAGGGAGATTTGAAAAGCGGTCGTAATATAAAACTTGCAACTTTTTTTAACATCCGGAACGACAGCAAAATATCTCCATGTTTATCTGCTTTACTTGTCATGATTGCGATTGCGGGAAAATGCCGCACTTGAGAAAATAGTTCGAATTCATACGCATACAGTGTTCGAACAATATATTTGCTCTTTTGAAGCATTTTAAGCTTTTAAGTTTTCTGGTATGTGGAAAAAAACGTATTGCAATGTTTTGTTAGTTGTTGTGTTCTGTGATAGTGAGTTCACTTATGACTAAATAATGTTGGTACTATATTTATGCATGTACTTTGGCTCTCATTCGTTAAATAAAGGATCAATTTTGAAATAAAAAGATAGAAAAACTATCGTGTGTTGCCTTAACTGGGATTTGAACGCCAGGCCTTTCTTCCTAAGCGAACGTGTAAACCCCTCGAACACGGGGAAGTTACAAGATAACAGCCTGATGAAAACCACATTATTCTAAATTAGGGTTTGTAACCCTTATTAATTTCGAGATATTTCGTTCAGGGTAAACCTGTTGTTTAACACTGATGTAAATAATCATGGAGCTTAATATAAGCATATATATCTGTAAAGAATTACACAATGTTAGAAATCGTCGACCAATCGGAAACTATTTTTCTTTCCCGTGAAGACTTGACAATTAATGCGCCTGTCATATGACAATCTTTACACATTGATCTCCCCTTAATTTATCGGCGTTAGTGTACATATTAAGGGAAGTAACCGCTTTGAGGAGTTCGGACTACTTTCGGTTTTTGCAAATTAGCGTATCAGGGTCAGAAATTTCGCTACCATTATTTGTTTGGACGACTCAAACAAATAAAAATGTCCTGAATAAAAATGATAGCTTTTTAGCTCACCTGAGCTTGCTTAGGGTGAGCTTTTAGGAACGTTGAATGTCCCATGTCCGTCGTCTGTTGTCCGGCGCCCGTCCACACTTGTTCGTTAACACTCTAGCGGTACCATTTTTGCCTCAATCATCATCAAACTTGCTCAGGATGCTTGTCTAGGTAATAGCTCGAATGCGTTTGAACATGGGTCATCTCGGATGAAAAACTAGGTCACCGGAGCTAAAAATAGAAAAACCTCTAGCGGTTACATGTTTTGCCTCAATAATCATCAAACTTCATCAGGATGCTTGTCTAGGTAATTGCAAGGATGAGTTTGTTTGTTTGTTTTTGTGGTTTCACGTCACATCGACACAGTATAAGTCATATCGCGACGTTCCAGCTTTACTGGTGGAGGAAGACCTCAGGTGCCCTTCCGTGCATTATTTCAGGCATAAACGGGCACCTGAGTAGAACTACCGACGTTCTGTAAGCTAGCTGGATAGGCAAGGATGAGTTCGAACATGGGTCATCTCGGATGAAACACTAGGTCACAGGAGCTAAAAAAAAGAAAAAAAAACCTTGTTAACACTTGTCACAAGTAAGAGATGGCCAGAGTGGGTAGTTTTATCATCAAAATAACTATTTTACAAAAAAGACATTTTACATTTATATACACATTTATCTATACAATAAAATTCAATACATACTAAAATTATATAATTTTATCAAATAGAAAAGTACCTGTTTAATAGTTATGAAATTTAAATTTCACTTAAGTAATTAAGAAATTTTAATAACTGTCACTAGAAAATATTCTTAGAAAATATATCAAAACACATATATTGTCTCTATCTCCACTTAACAGTTTATTTTGCCGTCTAAAACACTATGTAAAATGTCACACGAAGTTATCAACTGCTACGACCTTAAAAGGTCAATATTCACACTAACTTTGAAAGTCTTTCACACCGACCATGTAAGGTTATAATAATAAATGTTATCTCCCACCTAAAAAGATCAATATATAACTCAGAAATGTCACCTCCGACCTATAAAGGTCAATTATTGTAATAAGAAATGTCACCTCCGACCATTAAAGGTCAATGTAGAACAGCAAAATAAAAGGTTACAATTCTGCGTAGATGTTACAATTAATGTTGATCCACTCTCGGCCTAATACAAAATACTGCATGATATTCAGTTGGTACTTCACCCTAATAAAACCATAACATCACGCACGCTCTTGACATTGATATGTCCTTCAACACCATGACCTATCAATGAAGACATTTTTCTTACTAGATATTTCACACACATTAAATTTAAGTAAAGCAAATGTATGAAAGGAAAGTATAGGAAAATAAACCCATATTTACATTTTAACTTATTCAACTTATTCAATATAACAACTTTATTTTTATCAAATAATTTTCCATGTACAAAGGAATTCAATGAAAAACATTTACAATTTACAAATAATTAAATATTTCAGTTATCCTGATATCTAGGTAGACAGTCACTGTTAAATAAAGCTTGTCATTAAAATGGCTTTATGAAATGAGCATCAATATTGTGGCAGATTTTGATTATTTCCAAAACAATTTAATTTATCTTTATTCTTTAAATTTATTTCTCTCTAAAATTCTTCTGTTTACAGTAAAACATTTATGATTCACTTTAATCCATGACTTTTCAAGTGTTAAATTGGTCCTCTTAAATTTTTGGTCATTTCAAGATTAATTATTACATGTTACGCTTTCATGGTTTTTCTTATTTATTGATAATGCTTTCTTAAGTAACTGATTAAATTGAAACTCCCCCTATTTTCTCTATAATCTAGCATGATATTTTTTGTGAGTTGATTTTTAGACAGCCTATATAAGGGAGATTTTTGACCATTCGCATTGCTTGTGTTCACGGACAATAAGGTAACTTTTACCTGTCAAAGGGCTAAGCCACCTCCACCTGTCTCTTTAAAAAATTATCTTTTTTTATTCATCTTTTCCATTATAAATTTAAAAGCTTTGTTGACTTATAATTATTATTTTTGACTAAGTGTTTCATATTATAGTGTTACCTTTTCTTTGTATTCTATATACACTTTCTTTAATTCAGCATTTATTTTTAAGTAATACTGCATAGATATGTTACATTATTAAATTGCTGTTTATGAAACAATGACTGTTTTAGTCAATGGAGTTTTATATGGACAATAAGATTGTTTACTATGCTACATTGCTTTAAAAGGCTAATCATAGAAGCCTAAAGTACTTTTGCATAATAACAAGTCCTAGAAACTATTTCTCTGATGGATATTCTCGACATTAAAGTCAACAATAATGAAATGGAGAACTTTCTCCACAATTACGATCAACCCGCTTCATCAACATTATCATCATCATCATCATCATCATCAACATTACCTTGTTCCGGAAGTGCGCCAAAGTGGCCAGAAGAAACTACTACGTGTTTGGTTGAAGGATGCTCGTTTGAAACGGACAAATTTCACTTCTTTAAAAGACACTGGGACAGTATCCACGTACCAACTAAAACTCGGTACACGTGTCCAGTGGCATGTGGGTCAAGATTTTTCCGGAAGGACCTGGTGAAGTCTCATCTCAGGAAGAAACATAAAATCTTAGAGGCTACTGTTTTTGAAGAAGAGGTAATCAACGAGAAATATATCAACCCAGGTGGCGTGACACCTTTTACACCCAACCACCGCCTTCGCTTGTCTAACAAAAGGAAACGTAACGTAGAAAGAGCAGAATCAGGCACATCATTAGTCACTGCAAGGGCTGATTGCCGGGATGAGGTTATTAAATTTTTGGACGATGGTACGACAACAGGAAAAGAGTTTAAGAGATCTAAATGTATCATATCAGTGGATATCGACAACAGGAATTAAAAAAAAACATTATCAACTAGGACAATAACAATACCTTAAGAATTTTAGAAGTGACTATCAAGTTCAGAATTATATTTCATGATAAAATTGTTTTAAAAATGTATTACATTGCATGGTTTAAAAAGTTTAAAATTATATATTTTTCTTTGTAAACTTTGTTTTAAGGAAGGTGGAATGTGGCAGATTTTGATTATTTCCAAAACAATTTAATTTATCTTTATTCTTTAAATTTATTTCTCTCTAAAATTCTTCTGTTTACAGTAAAACATTTATGATTCACTTTAATCCATGACTTTTCAAGTGTTAAATTGGTCCTCTTAAATTTTTGGTCATTTCAAGATTAATTATTACATGTTACGCTTTCATGGTTTTTCTTATTTATTGATAATGCTTTCTTAAGTAACTGATTAAATTGAAACTCCCCCTATTTTCTCTATAATCTAGCATGATATTTTTTGTGAGTTGATTTTTAGACAGCCTATATAAGGGAGATTTTTGACCATTCGCATTGCTTGTGTTCACGGACAATAAGGTAACTTTTACCTGTCAAAGGGCTAAGCCACCTCCACCTGTCTCTTTAAAAAATTATCTTTTTTTTCATCTTTTCCATTATAAATTTAAAAGCTTTGTTGACTTATAATTATTATTTTTGACTAAGTGTTTCATATTATAGTGTTACATTTTATTTGGTATTATTATAAATCAGCAATTTCTTAGTAAAAACTCATGTCAAATAAAACAGAATTGAACTTGAAAATGTTGTGTTTATTAATGTAGTTGGTAATAGTATTTATATAGAGATAATTGAACTAAGCAAAACGGTTACAATATCATTAAATCTAAATAATGAATTCTGCCAAGCTCTAACATCATTGTTCTTCATAAAACTGAGCAAAACTGACTGAGTGTAAACCTATATGAACTATAGATAACAGTACTTTTTTAACACATTGGCCAGCTAACTAATACAGGTAAGTGATCACTCGGGTATAAAGAAAACTATTTACACTGGTCAGTATTATAAATGTCTATCCCTAGAAACAGGTTTATAAGAGGTTATATTTAAAAATAGATAAGATATAATTGATTTTGTGACAACACTCTAGTGGCTACTGTTTTGATCCAAATATCCTGTCTGAAAGTGTTTTTTTTTATAATTTCTAGATCAAGTTTGAACATGGACCTGGTGTCAAAAACTAGGTCACACTGCCCAAATATGGAAAACCCTTGTTAACATTCTAGTGGTCACATCTTAACTCGATTATCATCAAACTTGGTCAGGATGTCTTAGTCATTGCTCGGATGAGTTCGAACATGGGTCATCTCGGATGAAAAACTAGGTCACCATAGCTAAAAATAGAAAAATCTTTTTAACACTCTAGTGGCTACTATTTTTATCCAAGTATCCTGGAAATTGGTCTGAAAGTTTGTTTTGGTGATTTCTAGGTCAAGTTCGAATATGGGTCACCTGGGTAAAAAACTAGGTCACACTGCTCAAATATTAATTATATTGGTTAACACTCTAGTGGTCACATTTTTGACTCACCTGTCTTGAAACTTGGTCAGAGTGCCTGACTAGGTAATTGTTCGGATTAATTTGATGGATCAGGTGAGCGATCTAAGGCCATCATGGCGCTCTTGTTTGTAATTTCCCCCCGAAATATCATTAATATGTTATATGCAAGAGAAAGAATCAAACACCGGCTGCCGGTACAGAACGGAATATCTAGCTCTCGGGTAACTGTCTATCAGAAACTCGGCAGAGCCACGTTACGACCGCAAACGGTGTAAGATTCTTACATACTTACAGATAAAATTGTTTAAAGACAAAGTGAAACACGCACGCTTATGCACGTCCTTTCCTTTTGACAAAAAAATAAAGGTATATGATATCTTTAGTCAGTGATAACAAACAAGAAATAACACTTCACCACAAGTACTGTATTCGCTTCATCTTAATTTTACTTCCTAATTCATAATAAATCAAAACTATCGCTGCATTTTATCTTAAGTCTTTATTGATTTTCCGGTACATTAGTTTTGGGGAACATTTCAAACGACTTGGAGTATAATATATTATGATCGATAAACTGCTCGTGCGTGCGCGTCAGTGTAAACGTATATGTTTGCAATTATGTTCTTTATTGAAACATAATAAAAAGGATACAATTTTCCTATCTTGTTATTTTTTTCCTTTCCGTTTAGTTTAAACTATTGTATTGTCTGTTACTGTTTCTCTTTATGTTGTTTTTAAAATCATTCATATTTATAAAACGATTATTGTATTCCTCGATGAAACATTAACATTCTAGCACACTTCACACTGTTCCCTTATTAAACAGATCGGACAGTCCAGTGCATTATAACATGATGTATGTGTAGCATAAGTTATAGTTATAGCATAGCGACGAGACTGTTATGTGGAAATATCATGGCCTTGGGCGACATCGAGGTGTTTTCTCTACAGAAAATGATCAAGACAGTAAGGCTGAGAACATTCTTTGTAGGAAGAACCCAAGATGCCACCCAGATATTTCCACATAACAGTCGATTTCGATATACTATAACCGTTTTATCGCATTATAAACATAAATATAATTTTTGAATTGACATAAAATTTAAATAAATATTTTGCTTCCCTTAATAGATTTAATTCCCCACATGGAACTTCGGTTATGCAAATGACCGATTTTTTTTCTTATTGAAACCCACAAGGTAAGAGCCAATCAGAAATAAAGTGGGTGGGTATTCTTGGTCGGTTGTATGACAAAAATATTTCTGTAAATACTTGTGACGCGCCAGTATTATGCTTACCGGTGTTTGATCAGTATTTGTTTTAAAGGCATGCCAAAATGATGGATTTTTAATCTATTTCAATGAAAACGATTATTGTTAAGTTTTCGTGGACTTAACATTGAAAACATTGCGAGTATATCTACTCATGAAAATGTTTACCCAGGCAGTGCCTCCTTGCACCAAATTACATTCAGGAAAAAGGAAAACAAGTACGCTCAAGACCAAGACAAAACTTTTTCTAAACTAACAGCCATATCCCCAGTACTCCATTATCTTTCCCCAATTTAAAAATATTCGTTGTTTTTCCAGCCTAAATTTAGTACCGTCCAATGACTCTTGTGTTTTTGTCTACGGTCACGCTTATACATGAATCAAGTGTACTTAGGTAATTTTGCTTTATTTGAAATAACGCACATATTTTTTTCTAAAGAAGTATGCTTTATCTGAGATATCGCACTGTGCGTTTTTACCAATAAAGCACGTTACTGACTAAGGAAAATCAAAGACAAATCGCCGCACTATGCGATAAGCACATATAACGTCAAATGTAACGCCAATGAACAAAATGACGCCAGGAAAATTACTTTTTCGCTCAAATTAATTCTTTTTTTACAAATTCTCTTTTAATAAGCATGTTAGGATAGACATAGATATTAATTTTATTGCATTATAATTATGCACGATTTATCGTTCATATGCTGTTTAATTAATTACTCATGCATATCGGCCTTCGTAAATATATTCCTGTGCTTTTGGTCTCGAGCCATGCATTATTCTACAAAAATGCACGCAAAAATGATATAGTTTTCCTTATCATATACCAACATTTTGTTTTAAACCAAATGAATGGATTAAAATGGTTAATGATTGAAACAGGATGTTTCAAACTTGCTATCTGTAAAAGAATTATTTTGAGAACAACCCTTTTCATTTAGAATGTATCAAATGTCATTCTGGTTTTATTCATATATGTGAGTGCAGGAAGAAATCAAGGATATAAAATGAAAATACTAGCTTTTAGTCTGCTTATAGATATTTTCATCACAGGTACGATTAATTGAAATAATATGTTAAAATTAAAAGAAAATAATTATTTAACATCTGCAAGTTTCAAAGTGCTATTTTCTTTTGTGTATTTTTCTGTAGATTGTTTTGTTTAAGTATGAAACGTTTTAGATGGCTATGTCTAATTTGTGGCATAAATAAGTCACTAAGACTTTAGTGTTACACCTATACCGTTAAGAATTTGTGCATGTCGTATAGTGTATGTATTTTGTGTTTACCCAAAACACATTTAAAGTTGATAACATATTTAGTAACAGCTGTCATCGCTTTGATTTTTAATTTTAAAACCTCTTTTTGACTTAAAAAACAAACAAAGCTTTATAAGTTAATTCACCGGGATCAAAGTTCTAATACGCCCGTCCTTCACGTTAAAAGTTTGTGTATCATAATACGGGCATAACTGGTACGGAAGTTTATTTTGAAAAGTGTGATTAACCAAGTAAATTTAGTTTTAGAATAATTTAACTACTTAGGTTTGGTTTAATCATATCTATTTAAGCTTTCAAGATTGCAAAACAAGTTCTTGTAACTTATATTAATCACAATCGATTCTGCTTCCTGGAACCAACCAGTACTGGTGTCGTATGAAGACACATGTTCGTGTCGAATCCATGACCCCTGGGTTAAGAGGCAGACACCTTAACCACTAGGTCACCGCTAGTTGTCCCCCAATGGATAACTTCCCTTATTAATCAACGCATTTGGGAATTTTTTTGTCTGTACTTGGTTTAGATTTCTCCAAATTATACCGAAATTCCTAAAAGATCCATACAAGTATTCAATCTTCATTTTTCAGTCAACACAAATTGTTATGTGTATCACATACCATAGAATATACAAGTTATTTGATCTAAATAACCATGTGTCGTCCAAAGTTTCCTTTAATTTTTTTGTACTTTTAGTGAAATATGGGCCCTGTGTACCCAATCAGAAAAAAACAGTCCAAAAAAACCTGATGCTGTTTTTTCAGTTCTCTGCGACCTTTTCAAATCTAAATTTTTACCGAGACGTTTAAATTGGTTTTTTATGGGATATCAAGGGTCGATAAATACAAACAACAAACTTTTTTAAATGACGCTTACCCCGGGTTTCCCGTAAACAGGGGATTCTGATGGGAAATTTTTTTTACAAATGGGAAATTTTACTAAACAACCTGGATTTTCATATTTAACCCTCAGATTCTCAAAAATTTAAATGTTGTACAATTAGGGACGTAAAACAAATAAAATATTCTGTGTATCTTAAATGTTTGTGACAATAAAGTTTGATGTCAAATAATATAACATTAAGGGTCATATAATATACAATATAACAAGAAAGAGTTCAACAATTGAAGCGTTACCAGGTGCCAACATAACAGATGCTCCTGGCAATGTATTTGTCACGTTGACTCATGTCCACGAAAACAATCCTGGAATTGAGATTATGATCAGTCACAATATGTAACTTTTTCTTGCAAACTTGACACAATTATTAATAATTATTATGACCAAGTCATGAAAACTTATAACGCCCGCCCTTTTTTCTCCAGGCAAGTGGGTTTGTATATTTATCCCCACCCCCTCCCTTCCCCGGTTCTCCTGTCCCCTAACCCTGTGCCCTTTGACTTTATGGGCCTATTATTCAATCATTTATTTGTTTTCTTTGAATTCCTTACTAAATATTTCTTCTTATGTATGATTTTAGTGATTGGCCTGCCCGTGCTCTGCCTTGTGCCCTGTCCTGTTTTTGTTCTGGATCCTCATGCGCTCCGTGCCACTGGCTCTTGTTGCTGGATCGTGTGGGTGTTGCGTTCATTGTACGCTACCTTTCCTTGTTGATCTTGGTCATTATATTGTATATTATTCATTTTTAGTATGCCCATTCAATAAGTAAATGTTTTTGACACACTTGGTTTTGGGTTTCGGCGTCGGAGTTATTGAAAATATAAGCTGGTTATGAACATTTTTTGAGTTTTGACATATGAGACATATTCTTGTCGGTTTTTTTACATCTGTAGGATTGGAAGTATACCAAGCAATTTTTGTCGCAAACTTGTATTTCAAGCAATTTGATTATAAACTTAGGCGTCAATAATATTTCTTACATTCTGGTGACAGAACTTTAATCTTGTAAAATAATTATTATATATTTTGGCATTTAAGTTGACACGAGACGAGTAAAACAATAACAACATGCTAATTTCAAATGTGCATGTGCGTGATATTGGTCACGATTCGTTCATTTCTTTAGGTCTTGTGTTCTATTTAAAAACAAGACTAGCAAAAAGTCCTTCTGTATACATGTATAAAGTGTAATAAATTACTAAGATTACAACTATAAAAAATGGATACGTTTCAGTAACTTAGACTTAGAATATAACAAAAATACGACTTCATTACTAATACAATGCGATATCCAACCAACCAAATGTACAGGGGCTTCTGTCATTTTTTTCTTTGCCCGCTATATATAATATAACAAGGGACACAACTTAAAATTGCTCAATTCAGTAAAAAGAACGCAGTATACAACAGCTATTTTTCTTTGGATTGTTTGGGCATTCATAAAAAATCGAAAATTTCCAAAAATATGATTCACTTTGATACATGGACATGATGACATGATATTATTAAGAATAACCTTTCTTGTTTCATTTTACCACACGTTCGTAAAATTTCGATTTGTAAATTTACACGTGTGAAACGATATCTAATGCAAACGCATGCTCAAATAAAAATGTTTAATCATGTAATCGGTTAAATATCAATCATCTACCACCATCAATGATAACTTCTGGTACGAATTATTGTAACATTTTTTGTTTGTTTTAATAATTTCTATCCGCGGCTTCCATTTTGAATGTGCCCGTATGTTTTATGCGTAAACCCAATTAACTTCTATTAAGTGACTGTCAATTTCATTGGCTAATGAATAATAACAATCCGGATAATGACGGCGTATAGCCGCGACGGGTAGCGTTTTTTTCATCAGCTAATGAAAATACTCGCAACATAAACACATAATGCATAATGGACGACAATTTGACAGTCATAGTAAATATTGAAATGCTAGTTATTACCTGCAATGTTACAGGTTTTAATAAAGAGTTTGTAGTAGAACATGGGTTATGACACGTTCATATATTAACTTCTACAATAACTTTGACGTCAAAGAGGATAATTAAAACAGTTTTTTAAATGTGTCATTTTTTAACCCGGTCTGTAATGGGGAGGCCCCGGGTTTTTATCCCCCTACAAAAGTTCATTGTTTGTTTTTTAGATAATGTTAAAAGAGGGGGCTCGCGCCTTTTAAGGGGACAAAAAAACAGGGTTATCTAACCAAATCATTAAAAATTTTCGTTTTAAGCACAAAAGGGGGTTCGGGAATCATAACAAAAATGTAGGGAAAAAGGGGGTTTGCCCCGTTCTGCCTCCATACTAGGACACACGTCATTTACCCTTTTTCCCCTTTCCCTCTGCACTACACACTTGGGCCACCCCCTTTCGCTTCATTCAGTTATGGCATCTAACTCATGCGACATGTTTTTACGAACCCCGGTTAAAAAAAGAGCGAAAGAGATGTAAACGATTCGTCCGTAAAATTTAAGCTAAAGTAGCAAAAGAGCAGCAAGCTGAATGTAAACATTAGCGTAGTAATTCTGTAAATGTAAATCCATTTGAACTATTTGCAAGTGTGAATGCTGACAAAAATAATCTCATGTTTCCGGCAGGTTAGCCTTAGAAACGACAGAGTAGACTGCAAAGTCCAAAAAATACAGTTACAACAGGGAGAAAAACGTTTCGGTTGTCTATAATACTTAAATTGTCCACCTTCTTAATATACCGTGCGTGCGTTCATCGTGCAACGTCTGTTTGATAAAAGCGTTTCCAAAACGTACAGAGTTTTTACTAGCTTTTGTTTCATGTATCGTTTTTCGTTTATCGTTTTCCTTGCTTTTAAAGGCGTGCGTCTGCTATCCCAAGAAATGTTTAGTGTTCATCTATGTTCGTCAGAGCGTTAAAGTATCGTGTTTTGCGTCTGTAATAAAACGCAATTCTTTAATAGATCGCTTTCGTGAAAATCATGGGTTTCTAAAAGATGTGAAAGATATCCAGTACTTCTTAGGAAGATTAAAAACTTTCAAGATAAACAATATAGTTTATGACCTGAGGAGTACTGGACATCGACGTGCTTTTTTCAAGCTGGTAATTACAAATTTAATTCTATGTTCAAGATATAATTATACTACCATTGCAACATTTTTATATTAAAATATTCTGTGAAATTAAGCAAACATATGTTTATATTCCCCGTCACAAGCTCGTTCTATGACGTCAACCTAAAGATAGTCCTCTCCCTATTTAAGACAACAGTTCCTTTCCATTCCATTCTTATTTACAGAGTTATATTAATACTTTTAGTCATTGTAATAAACAGGTAAATTCATAGAATAAATTACAATAACATTAAAGAAATTATCATACTTCTTAAAAGGGTCAAAGCATTTAGTGGTAGAAAGGTACAACATGACCTAAAACATGAACTATATCTTTGACCAGCCTTTTAAGTGTAAAAATCCTAAATACCTTCAAAGTAAATAATTTATTTCGGTAAAAAGAATTTATCAAGTGCAAGCAAAAATCTTCTCTATTAAAAGACTTTTGTCGAATTAAATCTGGTCGAAAACCTGGAGGTTTAAGACCGACAAACCTCCATCACCGCACATGCTTGGCAATATACGCTCGAATGCAATTTTGTTTTAAGTAATCAAAATTTTAAAATAATCAAAAATAATCTTAAAATTAGAGAAGAATTATATTCAGTTTACTTGTCCAGAACATATTTAATTTCAATTATTAATATATAACAGGACAGAAAAGTTTTTAACCATAAGTGCATGATTATTTCTTTTCATTTTTATTGAAGTAGAAGCATAAGAAAATGTGTTCTCATAACCTCCCTTTATTTAAATGCCTTTTAAAGTCGACCATCCAGAAAAGCTGCAAAAGTGATGGGATAAACTTCATGCAACTTATTATACTAGCAATGCTTTTTGAACATCTCTTTTATGAAAGTAGTTACAACAACTTTCAAACGGGTTCAGTAAGTCCCAAAAAACATATGGCATTATAACAGTAGTTAATGGTGTTTAACTTCAATACAGGATTAGTATGATCTGCAAATTGTCAGATGTTTAGAATACAAAATGAAAAATACGCTATTTAAGTTTAATACACAACAGTCAGCCTAAGCCGCCGTGAACAATATTCCAATTACTGTATGATAACTTATTATTGTATGATAACTTATTATAAGCCAGCTTAGACTGGCATGTATTTAAAATATATTTTAAAAGGACTGACACTATTTTTCTGTAGGGTGAAATATGCCTATCATCACTAATATTTGAGATTTAAAAATAGTGACTGATCGGTTTTCAAGCAACAGTACAAGGATTAGGAGTGATAATTGAAATTTCAGGTTCTTTTAAGTTTTAATTTTATTTCTTGTCTTTGTGATCCTCATAATAATATCCATTTCTCGATTGTAATGAACCAACAAAAATACATTAACTATTCAATGAATTTAGCTCCATTTTCCGAAAAAAAGCTATTGTTATGTCCTATCGTAGTGTCGGCGTCGGCGTTGATTAACCTTTTCGTAAAAATCCATTTTGATAGAACTTTTAAAAGTCATTCACTTTAAATTGGAAACATGCTTTTGATAAATAGGGCCAATTTTAAAAAGGGAGATAACCCTTTAAAATTTGACTGAACAACATACGTTTCATATGGGTTTCCCCCAAATATGAACTAGGGATTTACTTTCCAGATATGATTGTAAAAAACTTGCAATCAAGGGGATTTTGCCCCACCTCTCCACTGAACATAAAAAACCACTAAAACACTAAAAACCAAAATGAAAAGTTTGCAAAGAGGAAAAGGTTTAAATGAAAACTATGGGCACGCTTTTGTCAAGTTTGAAATATACGAAATATTGACGATGGAGCTCAAAAATGAAGAAAGTACAACATTCTACAATGTCATGCCTTAAAAAGAAATAAATAAAATCCAAAAAGGACTTAAAACGGTATAATTGAAAATAATGCCGGATCGGTTTTACTGAGTCTATTAATGGACCTTACTAGATAGTGCAAGCAACTGTCCACGCCCCTAGCACCGGATTAAGCAGATTTCAACATTTTAACATGGTTAATTGAGAACGTCTACATATGTGTTTTTAAGCCATATTTGATGAGTTATTGCAAAGGGTGAGGCCAATAATTGTAGCAAACATTCTACAGACCAGATTTGAAGTTAGCTTTAACACTGCGAAATTAGGCAACCGTCATGCGTTCATGAACTTTGCATGGCGAGTGAATATTTATCGCTTTCAAAATTAGTAAGAGAAGTGTGTCAAACTATCACCACTTATGACATGAAATAAACTTGCAATAGTCTGGCGCAAGATTATGTAATCTGATTCGCCAAATAATTTCGGGTTCGGGATAGAGAATCTCCAATGAGTCCCTAAAGCCTAAAAATATATAATTTGAACTTCTTACTTAGATAAATTGTGGCACTTAAACAGAAAGATATACAGAAGATAATTAATACAGGGTCTCAGAAATGAACTGAAATCGTATGTTTGTTTTATTCTTAGTACAACATGGGTGAAAAGCGTTGTAGCGGCTTTCAGTTTCACAATTAGAATAATTATTTTGGAGTATTTGAAATTTTACACGCAAGTGAGTGGTTTAGACATTCATAAAATGAAACAAAAGTCTCTAAAAGTTATTTCCAGTTCCGTCAAGTAAAGAAACCTCAATGGATTCCCTTTAATGGCTTTATGCTCGGCGCATTCGTTTTAGTCGCAACTCAAATGGTAGGTGTTCGTCGAGATTTCGGAACCAAATTATTTAGGTATACTTCTGAATAGAAAGTTGCTTATTAAACATATTATATGCAATTTTGTTTTGCTTTCGGTGTTTGGTTCCTTTAAAACATTGAAAAAAGAATTACTCGAATAAAATTAACAATGCGAACTTCGTTCTGAATTTTCGGTATCAATTCGCTACGAAATAAGGGACGATGGGACAGCGGGGTTTAAAGTTATTTTGTGAACACTCGATTTACTAGACAAATCTACAATGATCAACCGATCACTCCCATTGAAAGTAAACTGTTTCAAACACCATAATTATTACAGTAACAAAACTCAGTTTCCAATCAAAAATAACTTAATTCTGTTGCACAACATCCTAAGCAAAACAAACCTGAAAATAAGTCTATATACATGTAATTCAAAATAAACCTTTATCATATTCAATTGTCGTCATGTTGGCCATTCAAAATTCAATACATATTCAGCACAAAATACACATATTTCCATTTTTGACACCCAATTACAAATATTTTATGATCTTCCGATAAAATTATATGATTATCAAATAGCAAGTATTAATAACTAACAATATCAGTAAGACAACAACTAAAAAGTTAATGATAGTTACATACTTTCCATTCACCATTACTTCATATAGACGTCTTTTCAAGCCTTTTCACCCACCTCCCCCCCCCCCTGATGCCTCAAATAGTGACAAAAATGCCCTATTTAGACCCAAACACTTGTTAGAGAAATGGTGTTAAAAGCACTTTGAAATCAGTTTTGATGGAAAAGACAACACAAAATAGCTTTTTTGGCAATTTTGAGATGTCCCCCGTTGCCATGGTAACAGGAAATTTAAGAATGAGTATGCCGTTACAAATGGTAAGGTACTATGGTAAGTCAAAATTATTGTCAAGTTTAAACAGTATTGAAGCCTTTTTTATAATTTCATAGCATTTTTAAATTGTAACAAGAGGCTTTTCAATGAAAACAGCCATTTTTCACAAAATGTTCATGTAGTAATGGGTAAATTGAAAAAAAAAAAGAAAAAATGCCGCAAAGCAAAATTTTCTCTTCAAAAGTATGTGCAAGACCATGTTTTAACATGCAAAAACACGTGGTAGGGTAATTCCAATATTTTTCGTCATTTTTATGTTAAAATCAATTTAATGAAAATAGCTTTAAGTTTTTCTCTTCTTTTTTCGATTTTTGCTTCTTAAAATGTTAATATTAAAGATTCTGGGACGACTTTTTTCAAAGTGATACCATAACCATGAAAGAAGAAAGTGAAACATACTCCTTAAAGTATAATCTAGATTATCAGTCTTATTTACTAGCTAATCGCTCTTCTCTATTATTACAATGTACATGTATATGATTACTGTTATAAGGCATGATATGTTAACAATAATTATTGTCATTTATAGGGATCCCTTCAAAGCCAAATATAATTTTAAAGCAAATGCCATTTGTGGGAGAGAATGCAACATTCACATGCAATAGTACATCAACAACGATACCCAGCAATCACAGCCTTAGTTTGACATACACCTGGATTATGAACGGCTTAAACTTGCCTGAAGACGAAAGATATTCGTACGCATCGAATAAAATGACAATAACTAATATTGTGAAGGTTGATGTTGATAGTCGATTTCGTTGTTCAGTGAAAGAAAATTTGGGATATTCATCGGACGAGAGTAAAATATTTTCGTTTAACGTTTATTGTAAGTAAAGAAAATTGATATCAAGATATTATTTAAGATAAGTTAGTAAGGCAATTTATTAGAAAGGTTCCATCAACAAAAGTTGGTTTAAAGCTCAACTTAGCACCACGTGCTAATGGTAAGCTATTGTGATCCCCCATCGTCCGTCGTCGTGCTTCGTCCATCGTGCGTCGTGGCTTAATAAATGGTTTCTCGTAGCTACTGTGCAGCGCTACCAGTGGAAATATCTGTTAGTATTATGTTATTTGTAGTACATGGGAGACAGGGAAACAACCTGTCCTACTACTTATTTCTCAATGTCATTTCAATGTAATCTATAGTATCAATATTTCTTCACATTCATATTAGGGACGAACCGAACCGAATTACTAGTGCTATTTGGACTTGTGGAACAACCCTTTTTCTTTCAAATGTATTTTTTTACAATTTTTCTATATTTTTGCATTTTACATCTTGTAAAAATGAAAATGAATTAAATATTTTTAAACTTCAGCTGAGCGCTTTTGGGGCCATAAAATAATAATATCATATATTACAGTTTTTGGTAGATATAACTTATTCAAAATTTTCATAAATAACTATATCTAATCCTGCCATAGATGGACCTGATATCGCTATGATAAGTGCTGATTCACCATACCATATAACTGAAGGAGAAGTGAGCAAGGAAATAACATGCACATCAACTTGTAACCCTGGATGTACCTACAAATGGACACATATACCGATAGGTTTATCAGTAGGTGTTAACGGCGTGTTATCATTTAATCAAGTAAACAGAAGTGTAGCAGGCGATTACGAATGTACAATAAGAAATACAGCCGCTCCAAACATAAAATATGTTTCAAAAAATGTGAAAATAATTGTTTACTGTAAGTATCTTTAGTAGGATTAGATGTTGTTGATTTAAATGTTTATTATGCACCCATTGTGTTATATAAGCTTTCTAAGAATAAAAAAATCAGTAAAACTGCATTGGTTTGAATTCATACATTAAAATGAAGTTTTCTAACGGTGCATATTTGAAATTAGAAAATATTTGGCGATTAGCAAAATGCCTGTTTCATATTATTTTATAGATTGTCATAATATAAAACTGATTGGCATTTCTTTATGGATTCTCATCCACCATGCGGAATGCTCGACACAGTGGTCACAATGGATGTTTGGTGTATGTGCATGCTTGCGTCCGTCAGTCCGGATATGCTTGTCCGGAACGTAGCTCTGTCATTAATAGACCGAATTTAAATGACTTAGCAGAAATGTTCACAGTTATAAGAGGGCTGCTTGTCGCGCGCAAGAACCATGTGACTTGTAAAAGGTCAAGGTCATATTTTAATTTCAATTGCAAAAATATGGTCCCAAACAATTTGAATTTGAAATATTCAATATCATGAGATGTGTCGGCGTAAGAAAGGTCAAAGGTCAAGGTCTTACTACCGTTCGAATTTTGTTGTCCGGATTGTTACTCTGTCATTAGTAGACAGAATTTTAATTTACCTTGCACAAATATCTAACATCTTGAGGTGGAGTTCCACACGCAAGTTCCATGTGACTAGGTCAAATGCACAATTATTATGGACTCAAACAGCTTGTCTCTACCATTTCCAAATCACTAGCTGGTTGAATCTCAAATAATCGGGTACAACGTTCAACATTATAAGTCGGCATGTCGCGCAAAAACCGTTTGACTCGGTCAACGCTCAAGGTCATACCTGAAGGTCAGATGTGACAGCGGACTAGACATGTTGCCCTTGGGTATCTATTGGTTTTATATATATTTAATTTATCCACAAATAGCCATAATACGATCATCGGTAACAAACATAAAGGAAGGACACTAAATGACTTTGCTTTGCAAAGGAGATGGCACAAATGTTAACAGTTATCAGAGGACGTGTCACGTGCAAGAACCAATTGGCTGTGTCAAAGGTCAAGGTCATATTTTTATATCAAATGAAAAAATTTGGTTTCAAACAGCTTGTCCGCACCATAACTCTTTCACTAGCTGTTGTAATTTCAAATTACCTGATACAAGTGATCAGCATCATGAGATGGCGTGTCGCATGTAAGAACCGTGTGGTTATGTTCAAGGTCAAGGTCTTATTACATGTACCGTCCGGATTATGTTCAAATGTTCAACATGTCATGCGCAAGATAGGTTTGACTAGGTTAAAGCTCAAGGTCATACCTCAAGGTCAGATGTGATAGCAGGCTCGAAAAGTTGCCCTTGAGCATATTGTTGTTTGATATATATTTAATTTTGATAATTTATAGATCCGCCAACGGTCACAATACGATCATCAGTAACAGACATTAAGGAAGGACACGAAATGACGTTGTTTTGCGAAGGAAATGGCGTTCCTTCTAATAACACATACATCAGTTTCACACAAACATTTAATCAAGGTTACATTCCTAACAGAAATTCAGCATTAAATGGCACAGATCGTTTTAGTACAATCCATTTTTCGTCGTTATCATTTCAAGACACAGGACTCTACACATGCATGTTGAAAAACGGTATTAGAAATAAGAATGGAGAAATCAACCAGTCCGGTTCAAAAGAGATTTTTGTTGAGGGTAAGATATGTGGTTTTTGTTTTTTTGCAAATGATTTACACGTCGTTACCCATAAGTGTTTTATATCGAATCTTAAAAATTATAGTACTAACTGAACTTTGTAATTTGATATTGTAAATAATATAGTTAAAGAAATTGCTTGTTCATTTACCTTTATGACCGTATATGGCACGGACCGAATATGGCACACGTGTGACATATTCGATTGAATATGGCACTCTCTTCAGCCGAATATGGAACATTAAATGTGCCATATTCGGTTTGATATAGTTTTAAATGCTCAACAAAACGTATTTGTCACTTACCAAACATGCGCTTAAAAATGAAAATACAAACGAATATATCACATGTGTTTTGGGTATATTTAATGCACAATATCGTTTATTAAAAAAATAAAATAACCTAATGACGGAATCGTAAACACAACCGTCATCTTGATCATCACCATCATCATCCTTATCATCATCATCATAAGCCGCAGTAGCATTTACAGCTTAAACTTTATGCCATAGTGATTAAAAGTAGCACTAGATCCTATACCGCTACGTCGTGCATACGAAACAATCGGCTAATCATAATGCACTATAAAAATATTTTTTATCATGTTAAACATATTTCGACTGTATGAAGATATAGTAAGAACAAGATACTTAGTTGTTCATGTCCAAAACATACAATCTCATGCTCGCTAAGCTCGTTGTTTTCAGTACTGCACGAACGGAGTTAAAACTGAAGTCGTGATAAGGACGCACTGAGAATTTGTAGGACGAGCATAGTCGAGGTAAGGACGTGGATATAAAAAAAATCCACGTCTAAGCCCGTCCTGATTAAGGTATTATGCTTAATGCAGAATCTCCTTTCTCAAGAGAATTCATATCCAGTAAGGACACAGAGTTTCGGTAGGGCGTGGATTCAAATCCCAGAACAGCCAGATCGGCGTTCAAACATGCGTCACTTCAGTCGTTCCAATGTTCGTATTTTTTGTCTTTTACTACGCTTGTTTACCTCATCCTCACAAATATTTCACCGATTTTTATTAAAGTGTAGATCTCTAATCAACAAATATTTCATCGAATGAATTTTTTAACAGTATATAATAAACAAATATTTCACCAAATAAGCGAAATACATATTTCGTGAGTACTTCAATATCTCTGTTTACAAGACAATATTTTCGTCTTGGACTAAAATATGTTTGTTTTTATATTTCTTACAGCCTGAACAAAACGACTGCAGGGCCCTCAATAAATCTACAACTATTACTTTAAACATACTTATTTATGCTCGATTGCAAAACACGTTCTTTCAATCGATATTAATCACTTTATAGGCCGATACCTGGAACTAACCAGTACTGGTGTCAGATGAGGAATCATAGTAATGACCCGAGTTTGGCTAAAACCCACAGTCCTTTGGTTGAGAGGCAAACATCTTAGCAATTAGGTCACCACTACCCCTTATCATTGTATCATCTATACTCTGTGATTCACAAGGAAAGACAGCTAGAGCTTTAATGGCACATATGCTGCAACCATGTAAAAATCAAATGTAAGAATGCATGTTAAAATATGTCAAACAGTTTGTTCGAAATAACTTCAACGCATACAATCATCATTTTGAAAATTACCCTGATGGATTGATTGTTTAAGGAATAAGAAGTTATAAATGTGGAGTGAACAGAACGATATTGATACTATCTCCTCTCATGCTCACCACTGTAAAATTACAAGTAAAGAAAATAATTTATGAAAATGTTCAAAAATCGTTTTTTCCATGATTAAAAAATTGATTTTGTGTTTAAAAAATATAAAAATCATTTTGCATAAATTTTATTGAAGACATTGGAATTTGTCACTATTTTGTGCATATTGACATACAGGCTGTCAGTGAATGGCTAGGTCCGACAATATATGCTAATTATATTGGATATTTATAAAATATAAATTAACGAGAGTTTGTAAAACAGAAATATAAAATCATGAAATTTATTACCTAAACAAGATTGCATTTGTGAAAAATGCTATTCCACCGCATTAATACAACACTAAATAGTAATGAAGGAACAGATTTTTTTATTCTATACAATTGAAGATTGCCAAAATGCATAAATCACTGACCTATCTAATCATCAGATTAGTGGTTAAATCTATTGTTATTCAAATTAAAAATCAGACTATGAATCTATCAATGCAGTTGAATCTAGTTAATTTGGCGGTGAAGGTCATATTTCACATGGCCAAAATTCCATGACTGTACATTAAAGGACATCACTGTCAGACACTTTGTCAAAATTAAGGCCAGCTAATATCAAAGTTCACTTTACATCTTAATCTGTGCACATAGTTCAAATGTCATAGCTGCACATCAAAGGACAAGACAGAAGGGCGCATTATCAAAAATTGATCACCTGATATCAAAGTTCAATTTTACAACTAAAACTGTGCACAAATTTCATGGCTGTACATCAAAGGACAAGAAAGCAGGTCACTGTCCCCTTGGGCAAGGCAAAATGTTTACCCAAGAGTTTAATTCAAACAATCTTGATATAGGTCCACCAAACAACATTTCATGTCAAATATCTAAGCTGTAGCTTTTCCAATTCAGAAAACATTGGTTTTAGTTTCAGTATCTACTATGTTTACATAATGAAAATCAATGCCCCCAGGCAGGGCCAATTTTTACACCAGGGGCAAAATTTGAACAACTTTGATAGAGGACCTATGGGTGATATTATAAGTAAACATCAAAGCTCTAAGCCATGTCCTTCAGACAAGAAGATTTTTCATTTTTTCACTATATGTACATAGTGAAAATCAAGGACCCCGGGGAGGAGCCAATTTTGACACCAGGGCTATAATTTAAAAAATCTTGGTAGAGGTTCACTATACAAAGTATCATGCCAAATATCTAACCTCTAGCCACTGTCAATTCAGAGAAGAAGATTTAAGTTTTTACTATAAACATATAAGGAAAACTGAAAATCAGTGACCCCCGAGACGGGGCCAATTTTGACCCCAGGGCTATAGTTTGAACAATATTTCTAGAGGTTCACTACACAATGTTTCATGCAAAATATCTAACCTCTAGCTTTTGTCAATTTAGAGAAGATGATTTTTTTATGTTTTTACTATATACATATAAGGAAAATCTATGACTCCCGGGGCTGGGGCTAATGTTGACACAAGAGGCAAAATTTGAACAACTTTGGTAGAGTACCTATAATTCAAACAATCTTGGTAGAGGTCTAACAGACAATGCCTTATGCAAAATATCTATCCTCTGGGCCTTGTGGGTCTTTACAAGAAGATTTTTTAAAATTAACTCTTATAATTCCTTTTGGTTGCCATGGCATCCAGATTTTTGCATGGAATACAATTCTTTGAACAACTATGGAAGCCCTTCACCCAATGATCAATTATGCCAAGTTTGGTTGAAATAAGACTAGTGGTTTTTCAGAAAAAAAAGATGTATATAGATTCACTATATAATCTATACAACACACACGCACGCACGCACGCACACACACACAGAGGTGAATCGCTATATGCCACCGCATCGCAGATGCTGCGGTGGCATAAAAAGTCAAAACAATTGTCTTCAGCATGGCAATAAATCTTATTAAAACCATAGTACACACATGCCCCAACTACCCATCTTTTATACAAAATTCCATGAGTCAAGGGCTATAACTATGACAGCACTAGTTTATCAAATCTATAAGTGAAATCCCGGATGCACAACAACATATGCTGACCAACATTCTTGTAAGCTTTCTTGTTCGCTTTAAAAACCTTTTAGCTAGTCAGCCACACAAGTGAAAATTTTAGATTATAACTTAGTAAAAGACAACATTTCTGGCATTACTGTGAAAAACCTCACGTGCAAAACAATATATATTCTTACAAACATTAATATAAAAGTTAAGGGCACTATATATAATTGTGTTTTCAACAACATGCAGATTCCGACTAAGTAGAGTGCAATACATCTGGCATAAATGCGGGAAATTTACAAGCGAAACCCAATGTACACAACTTCATATCCTGTTTAATACCTACATAAAGATTCAATACCTGAGCTCAAATACTGTTTTAGATACATGCGAAATATGTATAAATTGCAAATTTGTACTAAGTGAAGGCATTATTAAGGTAATCGACAAGATAAACCTCAGGTGGACATACATTCATGTAAGTTTCATGACAATGCCCCTAGTTCAAATACTGTTGAAGCAACACGCGACATAGTTTACAATTTCCGATTTGACTGAGTCAAGGGCAAAACCTCTGGCATGACAGCTCAAATCGACAAGCGAATCCAAAGATACACAATAACATAATGCTGACCAACGTTCATGTAAAATTTCATGACCATAACTAAATAATTTATGAAGCAACACTTAAGATTCCGGGACGGACAGACGCACATAGACAGGCACAGGCGCATGGACAAGTAACGTGTTAAAATCTCCCCACGATATTTTATCTTCAAACCAATAAATATTAATGTCGAAAATATTAAGCTCATATTTGCGACAAAGCCAGTCGATTTGTATTGACACAGTAGTCATCTTACTGGTAAAATGATAAGCAAGGCGGTGTGGATGATGATATATCATTGATGATAATGATGTTTTGTTGAGAATGATGATGATGATGGTGTTGTTGTTGTTGTTGATGATGATGACAATGATGATTATGATGATGATGATGTATTATTAACGTTGATGAAGATAGGTAAAAACGGCGATGATTATTAAAATTTGTGACATATACGGTCAGGCATTTAGTACCAAATTGCAGAAACGTACATGGCACATACAGACAGCTGTGATAAATTCGGCCAAATATGTCCCACCCGTGTGACATATACGATCCGACATATCTATACCACCTCGAATTTAATTAATGACTGCATTTCGAAATTAAAAATGCGTTTTTTTTAGTTTTCAAGACTAAAGCATTGTGTACTGAAATAGGATATGTTTCATAATCTGGAATTAAATTAGATTAAGCATTCAAGATTCATGTCAGATATGTATATGTTTAGACAACTTTTTTCAGCGCTTCCTAAAATTCTGACTGATGACCTTAGATTTACCGGTTCTACAGAAGGCGTTGGACGAATCGAAATATCGATATATAGTTATCCTGCATTGAGCCAAGTAACTCTATTACGACATAACCAGAATGTCCTTTCATCTGATAAAAAATATGTTTCTGAAGGTATCGTTCGATCGTTGTTCTATGGAAGAGATGTTTTATTGAACGGTAGTATATTCGAATTCGAGATACACGACTTAACAAAAATTGACTTCGGCAACTACACACTGAATTTAAAAAACAGTATTGGCACTACCAAGGCTATTGTCTCTATTATTGCAGAAGGTACATTTTAACTATTACAAACAATTCAAAATTAGCAACAATTTGCATTACGGGCATCCATTGAGAGCACTGAAAACAAAATAAAAAAGGGGTTTATGCAAACTCGATTTGTTTTCGCATGATATGTGTAGGGAAATGCTCTAAAACAACATCATAATCTCACCAAACAACCAATGAAATCGTTAAAAATTTTGTGATTCATCAAAATTTAATAATTGTCGACGACAGAATACGAAAGAACTCAATAATTATTAAGTATTTAGCCTTTAAATCATTTGAAACATTCGTATATTGCTTGACCTTGTCAAATATTAAGTACTTTTACCATGTATTTGTTATTAAACTTTCAGATTAAATTAAGCATTATATAGCCAATAAATATCTATCATAATTTAATAATTAAACACGTGTTTTTTTTCTAAAGAGGATCTGTTACATACATAGATAATGTTCAAGGGACGAAAGGGAACAATAGATTCTGGGTTTTTAACCGACTACCATCAGTTTCAATGAAGTTAATGTTTGATTACTCTTCAAAACGCGAATATTGCTTTAGGAAGGTCAAACTTGAATATTTAAGATACAAAACAAACAAAATCATGATAAGAATGTTACCATAAAAAGTTCTATATTAATCAAAGTTATTAATTTATTTATATAATTTATGTAACAGGTAAACCATCGTCACCAACATCATTTCAGTACTTACCTGGAAAAAACATTCCTTCGTTTATCTGGGAGAAAAACTTCAATGGCGGACTTGAGCAAAGTTTTATAATACAGACCTCTGTAGCCGGTAAAAATATTTGGACAAACCGTACACTTATTTCGGAAAGTGATGAAAAATATCAAATCAACGATACATATTTTTCTACAGAAGTTCATGGACTTGAGCCTGGTATATACACTGCCCGATTAATTTCAAAGAATTTAAAAGGAGAGTCAGACATAGTCGAATTAGGAAAGACATTTGAAGTTTTTAAACCAACAGGTTTGTTCAAATTTTCACTAACAAAATATATCGTATTTAAGTATTTTATTTGGTTGTAAGACGCTTTTGTGTGTAGCGTTAATTTCAAATTATGCAGATACAATGATTTATGTTATGTATAACATGAAGAAATTAACGTTTCAGAAAACCAGAAACAAACAGCAGCTATCGTTGGAGGGTGTGTTGCTGCAACTGTGGTCGTCCTTGTTGGATTAATTGTTCTAATAATGATTCGAAGAGCAAAAAAAATGAGTGAGTCACTACTTAGCATGATAGCTTCTATAAAATACTGTTTTTGGTTAATTTGTTGCTGTAGGATATCACGCGGGTTGATATTCTTGAAAGTTATCTTTTTTTAAAAATAATGGACTAGAATATTTATATTCTCGTATATAAAGCGCCTAAATGTCAATCTTTAAATATAATACTAAAAATAATGACCGTATTTGATACTGATATTAACACAATACGTTATAAAGCTTGGCGCTACCTTTAAAGGCCCATTATGCCCCAGAGAGGCTTTTAATTTCATTTCTCAAAATATTTATACTTTAATACATGTATTTTCAAATAAAAATTGCTTAATGGCCAATTACCTATACAATCTTTTTCTAATGTTTTTATTTGACATTAAGTTGAGTATTTTGTCTGGAAGTCAAAATACTACTTTGTTTACATTTTTATACTTTGAAATAAAATATTTTCATAATTACTTACATCAGGTAACAATTAGCCAAAATACTCTAAAGATGTGATTTAAAAAATGGCTTTAACCAGGCACTAGCTGACAAATCAAACACAATGTTGAAAATACTACAACCGGTGCATATTCCAGATAAAATCAGCATCCTTTCTGTAAAAATGCAGCAATGAAATAAAAAGGGATAATATTTGCATTCTACAGAATATTCACGAGCTTTTAAAAGGAATATAAATGCTGAAAACAAGTGAACGTCTCTAGCTTTTCCCCGAAAAGTCCAGGCATTATTCCGCTTACTAAGGGTGTCAATTTTGTGCAAAAAGAAATTGTCAGGTGTTTTTTTAATTTGCCAAATTAAGATTTTATTTCCGATTGTATAGTGTTATAGTTATTGTATAATATTTCGACGATATCCAAGTCTATTGGCCGAATATCACATTATCCAGGTACATAGAATTGGAATATGACATTACTATAATACAATAATTGCACTTTAGTTCACACATTTATTAAAAAAAAATCATTATTTGATCCAATTTTATCCATTCCACCTGTGTTTTTTTGTTTTGTTTTTTTTTATTTCAGGAGTCTAAAACAATATATTTCAACTGCATATTGAACCCCATCCCATGAATCCAGTTTAGTTTCACTTCGTAATCAATTACATACAATATCATATTCCATTTAAACTCATTTTTAATTTCAGGGTCTAAAAAATCTAAATTTGATACTTGTTGTTATTAAAGTACTAAAATTATGCCAAAGTGCCGAAAATTTTGTGTTGTGAAACAATGGTTTCATTCGGCTTCAAAGCCAAGTTTTCGGGGGCAGCGTCCTGTGAACGTTGCCTTTGCCTTGTTGATCTTAATTATCTTAATTATTGTTATTTTATATGTGTTTTGATATATCCCATAAATTAGTTTGCGAACCCTCAACAAAAAGACATAAACTTAAACATTCACAAACATCAGCTTTATACTTCTAACTATTTTAGAATCTCTGGCTTTGTTGCTAAACATTTTATTGACATTTTCATCAAATGGAGAAACAATAATTTTATCATCAGCGTATACAAATAATTGACTGTTTAATTGTCTGATTTCACGAAATTAGAGACTTATTATGCTTAATGGGCACTGGTTTGCATTTTAAGAGATGCTGCATCTGAAATTTTCTATCTATCCGTCTATTTACAATTAAGAGTATATAACATGTTTGTTTTATTTAAAGAAATAAAAAAATGAGTGATGTATTCTTTTTGTATCTAGCACCTTACAACACAGTTATTACGTTTTACAGAAATTTCGATATTCTTTTTAGATTAATCTTAATTTTATTTTCTTTCAGGAGGCACAAAGCCTGGGTCTCAAAAAGCTCGGTGAGTATTATTATTTAAACATATTTAATACATTAATGTACGTGTAATCATTCATGGAATACAGAACAGTGATATCATAATAATGAATTTAAAGTATAAAAATCAACTTTACATACTTTTGTCATTTTTATATGCCCGAAAGAATTTCGGGCATATTATGTTATATCCCCCTGGCATTCGCCCGTCCGTCCGTCCGTCTGTTAGCAATTTGGTTTCCGGAGCATAATTTAAGTTTCATATGGCACACAATATTCAAACTTTATAAGATGATTTTCCATAATGGGAAGAAGACCCATATTGATTTTGGGCTCACAAGGTCCCTATGACCTTAACACTGAAAACAGTTTCCAGTGCATAACTTAAGTTCCATTTGGCACACAATATTCAAACTGCATACGATAATTGTCCATATTGAGTAGCAGACCCCTATTGATTTTGGGGTCACAAGGTCAAAGGTCTAGGTCACTATTTCCTTAAAACTGAAAACAGTTTCCCGAGCACAACTTATGTTCCATTTGGCCCACAATATTCTTACTACCTAGGATGATTGTCCATATTGAGTAGATGACCCCTATTGATTTTGGGGTCACAAGGTCAAAGGTCACTATTGCCTTAAAACTGAAAACAGTTTCTGAAGCATAACTTATGTCCAATTTGGCCAACAATATTTAAACTTCATAGGATGATTGTCCATATTGGATAGAAGACCCCTATTGATTTTGGGGTCAAAGGTCGGGGCACAATGATCTTTTCACTGAAAATTGTGGTTTCTGGAGCACAACTTAAGTTCCATTTGGCCCACAGTGTTCAAACTTCATAGGATGATTGTCAATATTGATGGAAGACCCCTATTGATTTTGGGGCCACAAGGTCAAGGTCACTGAAAACGGTTTTCGCTCAATGCCTTAAGTATTAATCAACCTACAACTTATATTGAGTACATTAATTATATGCCCTAAAAGATTTGTTTATATTATGTTATATATCCCTGGTGTCTTTGTCCATCCGTTGTAATAAAATTATTTAATTCCCATGTCTTACAAATGCTTCATCCTTACTAAAAAGATCACTTTCGGGCATATAATGCTCCGCCTAGCGGTGCTCTTGTTTACTATTAGTGGCATGTTTTTCATGTGTACGGCTTATGATTCGTACGGTATTTTCTTAACAAAAATGATACTTGATTACATGTAATATACTATATCTTAATATTTAGTTTTATGAGTAAGTGCAAATTACAGTGTATAAGTGTTCGTTGTATATTTTTATAATGTCCTCCAAATTGTATAATTTTTAGAAGAAATATGTACAGGTAACTATAGAAAGGGCTAATATTTTTAATTGGGAAAACAATCATTTAGTAATAAGCCTGGTATCGAATCTTTGCAAAATTATCAAAATAAAATACGGAATAGTTCATCATTTATGTAAAAGCTGTTTTACTATAATAAAAGTGTATTTCTGAACACTTTTTCTCTTCAATTCCTATCTTTTTTTTGTCCATTTTTTTGGTGACGGGGGGGGCAAAATCCGTCAGAGTAATGTTTAATGACAATTAAAGCAAAATTCAATAATCTAACCTTTAGATCAAGGTCAAGTACAATTAAATCTTCTTTAAAGTTTTGTCCGAAAGATTGTCGTGCATAAATAAAGAACAAAAAGCATTAATTACTTACATAGTTACAGCCAACTATAGCAAAACAATCATGATAATTTGACCTTCAAGGTCAAGGTTATTTAAGAGTAAAGGTCGGATTGAATTTGATTTTCTTAATGGCATTGTTCTTAAGACCATTTTGCTCAAGCATGAAGCGATTCATCATAATTAACAACCTAGCAATATGAGTATTAATCAAAAGGTTCTCGGCCCGATGTACTTCCGGTAATCAGAGAACCGCACTAATTGTCTTACTTTTCAATATAATCGCCCTCAACATCAATGCACTTTGCCCACCTGTGCTTTAACTTGTTTAACCCTTCAAAATAGACCTCTCTATTTTGTTCCTCAAAGAACTCATCGACCGCCTCTATGACACCTTCATTGCTTCTAAAGCGTCTACCACGAAGCTTGGTTTTCAGTTTCGGAAACAGGTAGAAGTCAGAGGGGGCTAATTCCGGAGAATATGGGGGTTGGGGAAGAATTTCAAAGCCGCAGTCAATAGCAGCAGCCATCGCAACTTGGGATTTGTGAGTTGGCGAATTATCATGCAGGAGCAGAACGCCTCCAGTCAGTTTGCCCCTCCTTTAACGCGCGATTTTTTGACGCAGACGTCTCAATTTGTCTGCACAGTACGTATCGTTTATGGTACAACCTTGCTCAAGATAGTCAATCATGATTTCCCCTTGACTATTCAAAAAAAAATGAAGCGAGGATGCTTCCACTGCATGCTCAGTTTTTGGATTCTGGATCGAAGTGATGGATACGTGTTTCATCCTGAGTTACGATCCGGTAGATAAAATCAGGTTCATCCTCGTAGTGAGAGAAAAGATATCTTACATTGTCATTCAAGCCTGGTCCGTTTCTGGTCGTCAGTCAACTGTCTGGGGACCCATCTAGTGGAAACCTTTGACAAGCAATAGACATCAGTCAGAATTATCTGAACTGAACCAAAGCTTATAACCACTTCCTTAGCAATGCTTCGTAGGTCTCGCCTTCTGTCGCACATGACTAGATCGTGCACAGCTTCGGCAGTTTCTTCGTTGGTGGCCACTTTTGGCCGCCCAGGCTGCTCATCAACAATGCTCTTCCTTCCCTATTAAATTCAGCAGCCCATCTTTTCACAGTGCTACAGGAAGGGGACTCATTCCCAAGTGTATCCATGAAGTCTTCATCGATTTCCTTGGGGGACATCCCTTTCTTACAAAGGTACTTGATGACGGCTCTGATTTCAACTTTCTCCATTTTTGATTTAAATGACACACCCCTCTACTTATCAAAGTGTGTTTTATGTTACTTAATCTGTGTAAAACTACATGTAACTCGGTCAGTAATCTTCAATGAGGTATCGGTACAGACGTATCGTGTGTAAATGTCAGTGAAGTTGCTAGAAGTATATCGGGCCGAGAACTTTTTGATCATACCTCATGTGACCTTCAACACAAAGTCCGCTTTAAGCTATTTCAACGAAACTATGAAAACAAAAGAACAAACGGAGCACTATGCTCTACATTAATGTAAGACAGTATTTAAATGAAATTGAGCAACACATAAAAACGTTTCAAAGATGGAAAATATTGATTGATTGATTGATTGGCAGGCAGGCAGGTAGATTGGTTGATTGATTGATTGATTAAATTTCTTTTTGAATTGATATGCTTACGGCATAATGTCTCTGACATATTGTTTTTGCCTTCGCCGTCTGTCTGTCTGTCTGTCTGTATATCCGTCCCTCAGTCTGTTTGTCCGTCCGCATTCAATTTGTCCGGCTTCCACAGGTCCAACTGCTGGCCAGAATTCAATGAACCTTCACAGAAGGTACCATACTTAGTTGTGCATATCGCCGGCACGTTCCTAATCGCTGCACTCAATGGCTACTAGAGCTATAAATTAAAAAAAAACATGTCCGGCTTTTACAGGTCAAACTGCTGTCGGAATTTTATGAACTTCACATGAGTGATCAGTTTCATCCTTAGTTGTGCGTATTTCCGGCAAGTTCGGCTTCGCTGCACAAAGAGGCTGCCAGAGCTATAAATAGACAAATCTTGTCTGGCTTTCACAAGTCAAACTGCTGGCGGGAGTTCAATAAAACTTAACAGGAGTGATCAGTACCATCCCCAGTTGTGCATATCGCCCACACGTTCCGCTTGGCTGTACTAAAATGGCCACCAGAGCTTTAAAAAGTAAAACCTTACCCGGCTTTAACATGTCAAACAGAAGTGATCAGTACCTTCCCTAGTTGTGCATATCACCGGCACGTTCTCCACTGTTCCAAAATATGGCCACCAGAGATATTAATAGAAAAATATTATCCGGCTTTCACATGTTGAACTGCATGTGGGATTTCAATGAAACCACACAGGAGTGATCAATACCATTCCTTGTTGTGCATATGACCGGCAAGTTCTTCTTCGCTGAACAAAATGACTGGCAGAGCTAAAAATGGAAAAATCTTGTCCAGCCAAATTGCTTGCGGGATTTTGACCAAAATTCACAGGACTAATCGGTACTATTCCTTGTTTTGGGAGACAAAAACCCCTTTTAGTTTTCACTTTTTTTAACAGTTCAAGAAATGATGGTCTCAACAAAGATAAAAATGATGAAGAATCTGAAGGTAAATATAAACTAGCTCCGGAATTTTGTTTAGTATGTTGGTATCAATATGTATATTATTACTTATAAAGAGTTTTGACAGGTAACATGGCCCTTTGTTACCGCTTTTTTGTATATTTAACCAACCGCTATTTTTTACCTAAAGTACTGACGACTTATTCAATGGAAATGTTACACTTTCATCGAGGGCTATGGTTATTGTAAAGCGAATTACTGTCTGGTTTTCAACACAGAATACTGTTATGTACTGCTTAAAAAATGTCCACATGATATTTTCTTTTTATAAGTTACAGGAAAAAACTACAAGGCAAAGGTCGTATATCTATTAATCAAGGGAGATATGAGGATAATTAACATTATACAAAAATATAAGCAACAATTTTTATTCCATGTGATAAATTGTCTGACATATTTCATTTTTTCTTAATCCAGGCTTGTGCTAGCTTTCTACAAAATTTTAATATTTTTATAGAAGCAAAACTTTTGTCAATGATATAATTGATATAATAAATCTATCCAATTGTGAGCTCTTAAGAGCCATCCAAGATAACTACGTATATAAAAATGTACTGTAAGTATGCTATTAATGGGCTAGTTGTAAATTCAGACATATATTGGAAATTGCAACTTGTAAATATTTAAACAGTGATTAATATAATTTTCTAATTCGAGTCTTGAAAAAAGTAACTTCTCTTCCAAAAGCCTTCATTTTTAAAGCCCGTCTCACACAGAACACGGTTTGGCACACGGTTCCCATACGGTATACTCGGTTTAAAACGGATTGACTGGTACGAGTATTTTGCTCCAACCGTGCCTTTGGATTAGTTGGTACGAGTTAGAATCGAATGTAGCACGAGTATGTACGAATAAAGCACGAACATACTGGGTCAAACAAGGTTTAAACTCGATTTGCATATGGATACATACGATTCTTGTGCGGTTCCAAGTACGGTCTAGTACGGCCTGATACGATAAATCACAATTTTTACTCAATTAACTTGACTTTCACATGGTTTACATAGGATCCCGCCGAGTTTTGTTTGAGTTATGCTCGAATTTTCACTCATACGTGTATGTTTTGATATAAATTGACCAAGTTTGATGACTTGCTTTATAAATTTTTATACTTTCCTCGAAGAAACACCTATATATGTGACAAATCGTTATATAAAACAATGCCAGATGCAACAAATGACATGATAAGGGAATGAGAAATCATAATAAGACAGATAGTCATTGTTGGGTCCACAAGCTCATTAGGCTCGACAGGGTGAGCAGGATGGAGTGGTTGGCGGGCCTGGATTGTCTTTTTGCATTCTTTCTTTGCGTGGGAACCTTTTTCTTTTGGTTCTAATGTTCTTGTGTGATGCAGCAAGTACTCAGGGTAAATCTAGCAGTTGAGGGTGGAAGCAGGTAGTTGTGGTTTTCGTTGTACAGTTCGAGCTGACGTAGAGGCCGCGTTATAAACCTATATACGAGGCCGTGTGAGACCGTGTATACCCGTACGATACCGTGTCTGTATGTATGATTCGTACATGAACCGTATTGCTCGTATTGCGATCGTTTGAAACCGTATGGGCACTCGTGTGAATCGTACTGTGATCTTGTGACATTCGGGGATCAATCAGGTGTTGGATGTAGGATGTTTGGGACGGTCTCGAACGATTCCATACGATTTATATACGATATTGATACGGTTGGACTCAATCGTGGAGCAGGCTTCTTATACGGTTGCATATACGGTATCATACGGTCTCACACGGGCTCTTACGGTCTTGTACGGTCGCTTATACGATTATACACGGACATGACATCTATACCAGTTTTTTAAAAGCTTTAAAAATCATACACGGCTTAAATGGATACACTCGAATGGCCCGAGTGTAACTCGGATAGCGCAACGGTGTATTCGGTTGTATGTACGGTTGACACGAGTGGCCAACCGTATAAGCCGTGTGTTCTGTATGAGATGGGCTTAAGCTTAATCATCTGCATTGTTAAGCCAATCTCACACTGAACACACGGCTTCTACGGTTGGCCACCCGTGTAAACTGTACATACAACCGAACTAACCGTGAGTTTAACCGAGTTATACTCGGGCCATTCAACCTGCTTCCATGCTCACTTGCTAGATCTACCCTGAATACTTGCTGCATCATACTAGAATGTATCCAAATAAGAAAATTCCCCTGCACAGAAGGAATGCAAGAAGGGCAACCGAGGCCCGCCGACCACTCACCCGTCTGCCCCTGCCGAGTCTGATGAGCAGGGAGACACACCAATGTCTGCCAGACTTATCATGATTTCTAATTCCCTTATTCTGACATCTGTTGCACCGTGAGTTTAACCGAGTTATACTCGGGCCATTCAACCTGCTTCCATGCTCACTTGCTAGATCTACCCTGAGTACTTGCTGCATCATACTAGAATGTATCCAAAGAAGAAAATTCCCATGCACAGAAGGAATGCAAGAAGGGCAACCCAGGCACGCCAACCACTCAACCCTCTGCTCCTGCCGAGTCTGATGAGCAGGGAGACACAGCAATGTCTGCCAGACTTATCATGATTTCTAATTCCCTTATTCTGACATCTGTTGCATCTGGCATTGTTTAATATAACCAATTTTCACATATGTAGGTGTTTTTCGTTGAAAGTTCAAAAATTTAAGCCAAGCCATCAGAATGGGTCAATTTACATCAAAACATACACAAATAGGTGATTATTCGAGCATAACTCGAACAAAAGTTGGCGGGACCCTATGTAAACCCATTGAAAGTCGATTTAATCGAGTAAAAGTCGTGTTGACTCGTGCCATGCCGTACTAGACCGTACTTGGAACCGTGCAACAATCGTATGTTTTCGTATGCAAATCATGTTCAAACCTTGCTTGACCGAGTATATCCGTCCTTTATTCGTACATGCTCGTGCTACATTCGAGTCTAACTCGTGCCAACTAATCCCCAGGCACGGTTGGAGCTAAATACTCGTACTAGTCAATCCGTGTTAAACCGAGTATACCGTATGGGAACCATGTGCCAAACCGTGTTTTGTGTAGGTCTGGCTTTAGGTATTTCTGTTGGTAGACTAATCATTTATTTTTCTTGTTTAAAAAATGAACAAAAGAACAAATAGATCGTCAATAATAAACCAAAAGTTGTAATTTTGATAAATAAATTCACGGCAATCAAATATCCTCAATTAAGGAGGACATAACACATATTTATAAGCATTTCCAGTTATTCGAAACTCATGATAGAAACTCTGTTCGACGAAATAAATTTCTTTAAAAGTGTACAGACCAGTGTTCAAGATATTGTACGGGTAAACTCGACAACGTACATCGGTAACGGGCATTTTTGTATTGTTACCGATTCATACCGGGAAATGATTGCAAAATCTAAACATACCCAATAAAATAACGAGCGTAATCAAAACTATTGAAAGCTTAAATTCTGTTAAATATTTATTTTAAACCTGTAAAATCCGATTTTATTTATTTATTTATTTTTATGAAAATGGACATGTTCTCAATTAACTGCATCCCCAAATACATAACAATACACATTCGAATATAAATGTTTGCATATGTTGTTGTCTAATTTTCTTAGTCATAAACAGATCATTCATATTGTATAATATATATTTTCACATATTTCTGATTTGTTGAATTATTAACCCAGTGAACACGGTGAACCCTATGTATGTTTCGGCCGATGACATGCCAGATAACACATACGCGCAGCCAGTGAAGAAAAAGAAGGCACCTGAAGCGGGAGATGTTTACGCAGTTGTCAAAAAGAAGACAATGCATGACAAAAAAGGTCAGCATAAGGATTTTCATTGTTTTAATTTTAATACGAGGGTGAGTCAATATGTAATGCAATATCAGAATATTTTCTAATTGAGCTCATTATACTTGTGTGTGTGCTTCAAAGTATCTGCTTTCAACTGATACCAAAGTCATGTATTTAGGGTACCGATTAAGAATTTATTTTATTAAATTTCAAAATACAAGTCAAACTTAACATTCAAAAAAATGAAAGAATTTCACTAACCCAGTACTTCATATCACAGGTATATCAAAAGGGTTAACTCATACATTTCTAAAGAATAAATTAAAAGTTAGGCAAAAAATTGCCAGATGGATACCCCATTTTATAACATAATACCAGAAGGAGCGTGTTAAATGCGCTCGAAAAATACTGAAAATGTTTGCTTAAAATAGCTGGGGCATAAAGTGTTACCCTGTTCCGTCCTTCCGTCATTCCGTTATCATCAGTTTCCGTTCATTATCTTACTAACGGTTGCAAACAATCAACTCAAATTTGACATATGGATATATCATGAGAAAATACAGTTCAAGTTCGAATTTGGTCATGGTCTGATGATTTTTGACAGAGTTATTCTCCTTCATTAAATTTTCAGTTTCCTTTCATTATCTCTCCAACGGTATCACACATTCAACTCAAATGTAACTTATGAATACGGCAAATGAATGCGCAGGTCAAGTTTGAATTTAAATATGGTTCGATGATTGTGGGCAGAGTGATGCCCCTTTCACTTTGAAAATAATAGGAAATTTTCAGATTCCGTTCATTATCTTCCCAACGGTGTTACACATTCAACTCAAAGTTGACATATAGATACATCGTAGGAAAAAGCAGTTCAAGTTCGAATTTCGTCATGGCTCAATAACTTTGGTGGAGTAATGCCCCTTTTACTTTGGAAAAAAAGAAATTTTCAGTTTCCGTTCATTATCTCCCCAACCGTTGCACATATTCAACTCAAATTTAACATATGGATATGTCATAAGAAAACACTGGTCAACGTCGAATTAGGTCATGGTTTGATGATAGCTGACAGAGTTATCTCTCTTAAACTTTGAAAAAAGTACAGAAATTTTTAGATTTCGTTCATTATCTCCCCAATGGTTGTACACTATCAACTCAAATTTTACACATAGATACATATTAGGAATTAGCAGTTTAAGTTTGAATTTGGCTATGGTTCAATGATTTTGGACAAAGTTGTCTCTCTTGAATGTTGGAAAAATTAAGAATTTTCAGTTTCAGCACTCGTACTTTAATGGAAATGTATGTAGCCATTATTTTGGCTAAAAATATGCAATTTACAAAAGGCTAACACTGAATAGTTTCAGTGCCTTAAATTTTGTTTAAAAATGGTTTGTGTTTACATTGAATAATCTTTAGGGGTTTGAACTTAACATGAAAAATAAATAGTTTGTGCAAAAATTTGGAATTTAATATTATAACATCTGAAATTTTGGCTGCATGCGGGGGCATCCGTGGCGTGACGACACATTTCTAGTTTACAATATTGTGACTGTTAATGAAAACTGGGTTCACTGTTTCACACAAGTTTGCAAGTGTAAAGGTTTCAGGCCATCAAAATAGTTCGTCGGTCATGCATTTCAACGCTATTGACAAGTGTCAAAAAAGTATTGTACGTTTTTTAATACCCGTTGAACTGTTGTCTTGTATTTTACAGGCAGTGTAGTCACATCCAAGAATTATAGAGATGTTGTGTTCAGAAAAAATTGAAAAACACTTAAATAACGTTCGTCTTTCGAATGGTATAAAAAACCTGTATATTCTGCATCAACCTAATCTCAAAACTAAGCAGACCCTGTGTAAACAAAAAACAGACCACGCTTCAAGAGTAAAAATGGCCGCACAATTATTTCTTTCGTTTTTTATTTATTATATTGTGACGATTGTTCTATTCTGCCTAGATTCTATAGTGATATTTAGTGGTTTTATACCTAAATTGCAGATAAGTTAAATTGTAAACAAATATGTTATCTTGTGTTTAAATGTATAGATTAATCTTTTATAAATAAGTAATAAATACATAAAAATTAAATGATTAGATTTAACAACTTACTCGTAGCAATTATTTGATATAACGGGCATATCTTTATTATTTCTAAAATATCAGAACAGTTCGTCCTTTAAATCAATTGAACTCAATGTCATTCGTACCAAAATTTGACCCATTATCAATATCTCTTGAATGCTTGATTCTCTTGAATGCTTGATTTCTTAAACTTCAGTAAACGATCATTAAATATAACTACATTATTGGGTATGAATAGAGCTCCAAGCTACGGACAATCAGTCTCTGTCCAGCTGCCGAAGTGTCAACACCACAGAAATAATTAATTAATATTTTTAAATTAGTTTAATTACTTGGATTCTTGCACTATCTACGAAGTATATCAATTGCATCCATTTAACATTGTGTTAGGTGTAATTGTTATTATTTAAAACTCGATATCCAAGTGTTTTTTCTATATATTAAATAGTATAAAAAGTGTCACCCCAATTTTATATCAAGTTCAAGGAAAACTTATTATCTTTCAAGCACGTTACTGTTATAACATTAGTTAATTAAACTTGATTCCAAAGTTTGAAGAAATCATTTTATAATCATTTGAAACCAATCAACTGGCAAAGTAGCCATAAGAAAAATTATATATATAGCATCTAGCCCTAACACGTTACATTATTTCTTTTATTTTCATTTTATAAATACCATTACTACTATATGATAAACAAGTAATAATTATACATCATCTCATGTCGTGATTTTTAAACATGATCGTGTAAAACTTTAAAACAATGGAATATTTAGCAAGTCAAGCATAAGCTCATTTCCCGATTTCGTAAAGATTAAAAGTCAAAGACAAGCTATTTCCGATACGTATATAACTATGTGACACAAATTAAACAAGAAAAGAAGTACACATTGAATGAAATTATTCCTTAATATTCCACAAATATTACTTCTTCGAACATGACTGTTGGTATTTGTTCCTGCAAGATATCATTTTCACACCATTAGTTAATTGTCTGTGTAAATAATTTATCGTTAAAATTTGCATAATTTGTTAAAAACAATTTCATCTGAAATATGTACATGTATATTTACAGAAAACATAATAATGACATTGATTCTAAAGCACTCACTCAAGCAAAGCAACACATGCTACTACGCCTTTAATCATGCTCAGATATAAAACTAAAACGTTAATGAAGATGACTTATATCAATTTGACAGTATCATCTTTTCAATAAATATCAAAAGACAATTTAATTCTAATGTCATGACTTCATCATTATATTCCACATGTGTAAATTTTTAACATTCTTTTACCAATAAATTCACTCTACATAATTAATTGAAAACATGGCATTTATGTAATTGCATTCATTACAGAAAAGCGAAATGTGCATGCCAAAAAGGCGGAACAAGACATTCCGACACCATCAAAGGTATGTTTGTTTCTTCTTATTTGTTTAATCAATTATTCGTTTAAAATACTTTTTAAAACCAAACATATGATGTTTAAAGTTGGTGTTTTAAAAATAGAAAAAGCTGTAATCGAAAGCTTTCTCCTAATAAAACGAGTTTCTTCTGATTTTTTTGTTCATTCTTATGTCGAGAATAATAGCATATCGAAATCGCTCTGTCCGTCTATCAATTAGACTAGGTTAAGAGGCAATCTGTATGTATATATATTGAGCCATTGTCATTTTCTTAACAAAAAGAAAATAGCATAAAATTCGCAATAAGTCCTTAAACAATCATAAGTTCATCCGAAGTATTGGGCAGGTAATATATTTGCCATTGTGATATCGGTTTTCTTTGAACTTAATTTCTATATGGAACAAAACCTCGCACCAGACATAGAGGTAAAAGGACAAAGTAATGTTCGGTCTCTAACTTTGTTATTCCTTGCAGGATTTCAAAATTAGTTTTAATTGTTAACCATTACAATACGATTTGTCGCTTACACGAACCTGTACTTTAGCTTAAAGGTAAAGTCAAATAGATATCAATGGCAACAAATGGCGTCTAGGAAGGTTTGCATAACTTAAATCACTGGGCATACATCTCCAGATTCCGAAATTTATCCCAAATGACAATCTTGGGGAGGGGGTTACGAATCCTTTAAATTTATTTTGACACATATCAAATTATGGTTTTATTCGTGTTTTTTTTGATTTAAAATGGGTTCTTGAAACCGGGTGAACCAATGAAACCCCTAAGAAGTTTTCGCAAGTGAAAAATTGCATTTAGGAAATACTAATAATTTTAAAGGGTTTCTTTTGCCAATGATAGTAAATTAAAAGAAAATGATTATTATAGAATTTATTCAACTTAATTTTTGGAATATGGGGGTTTTAAATTGGAAAAGATTAAATTTTCAGGGTTTAAAAAATTTTAAAAATGTCAATAAGGGCAAATTATTTCAAAGTTTTCTAAATTTTCAGTAAAAGTAAGAACAACTGTGCTTTTTTGTAAAAGGGGTTTTTAAGATCGGATTTTGAAACCTTGCCCCCACCTTTTTTTTTTTTGTTTTATTGTTTAAATTTGCATGTAATAATTAGAAATTTTAAAATTTCAGAGAAATTGTTAATTTAAAAACGGGCTTTCTATGCCGGGCCTTTAAAAATTCCCAAAGATGCTCAAATGGTACAAAAAATATAATTCTTTTGGAAACCTTTTATAGGCATTGACAGAGTATGGGTTTAAGTGGGCTTTTCTAAAAAAAAGGGCCCATCCTTTTTCCCGAAGTGATGGGTGCAAACCCTAAAGCAAATAAAGAATTTATTCGATTTAAACACAAAATAAAAAAAACAAACCCAAATTTTTTCCTTTAAATTTAAAAAATTAACCTTAGCAAAGGCTTTTGAATTTATATATTTTTAAAGTTTTCATATGATGTCAAAATTTTTAATTTTTTATAGAAACCTTTTTTCATTTTGAAAGAGGTCCCCCTTTTCTTTTTATTTTTTTTAAAAATGTGCTTTAAAATATTAATCTGGCATATTTCTAAAAAAAATTGGGAAAAGGTTTTAAGGGGTTTGGGTGGGGTTTAAAATTAAAGGCCCTTTAAAAACCAAAAAAATAGATGTCGGGGAAAGTTTAATGGGTCATATAACAAATTTTTTACTCTCAAAAACAAAGGGGTTATTTGATTTCAATTTATGTCGTCCCCGAAAAATGGGAGTAAAGGGGTAAAAATTTACGTCAAGAAACCCCAAAACTGATGAAAAAAACATATAGCAGAAATTAAGGGTGGACTTTTTCTGAAAAGAAAACAAATATACATTCACAAACCCCCGTGTTTGGGAAATGTCATCAGACGACTTTTTTTAAATTGGGAAAAGGTTTATTACAATTGAATTAAAATATATAACAATTTAAAAAGTACGCTTTTTTTTGAAAAATTAAATAGTAAGCGATAAGTTTCTGACAGTAGCAAGGGGTTTCTTTTATAACAAGTTTACAATATCATTCATTCAAGGCAATTTGTACCATGGTATGACATATAAAGTAATTAAGGATAATCTGAATACAATAAAATACATACAATACAAATCTGAAATTGAATATCTTGGAATTAAATGTCAAGTGAAAAAATATAGCGTGTATTCACTTTGATCATGAAATGTCTTACGAAAATTTAGATTAACGTGTGTTATTTGCTACAATGTTTTAACTCCTCGAGAGTTAGTAAAATAGATATTCATTTGCAGAATTGAAGCTATCGTAATAGGAGCATAGATGGACAGCTCATTTTACATTAAAAACATACTCTAAAGAAATTCTTTGGGATTTTTGTCAATATAACCCACTATTAGTTACAACTTCTTGAAAAATTATCCGAGAGAATGATACATTAAAGTTAGGTTACTTTAATTTTACCTACTTATAAAGTTCTACTTATTATTATGGTACAGTAAAGTATGTGCATATTAGAAGCATGTATTTTTATTTTAAAATATGCTAGTACTTCATTTCTTCATGATAGCAAACCTGCTTTCTAGACTGAAAAGTCCATTATGGCAGTCTGTAAATAATATTTTTTTTAAAAAAATGACTGTATTTTTTAACTGGGAAAATTGAGGATTAGTAGAAAACTATTTTACTTATTTTGGATAAAAGTAATGATTTTTGCTCTCTTATCTCTATAATTGATATCGATATCTAATACTCATTTCAAGAAGTAAAAACAAAATGCGCATGCAGTTCGGTTACATGGCAAATATTATGGGATGATTGAAAATTGATTGAAAACTGGCAATATGGGGATATTTTATATAAATCTCTGAAATTTATCATTGGTTGATTTAAAATATTTCAAGAAACAAGTAGTAGATAGTCCTCAATGCATTGTATGGCAAAATTCGACCACCATGTTTTTTTTTACTTTTAAATGTTTTTTAAATATTTTGTACCGTTAACATACACAGCAGTATCTATGAATATCGGTAAGGCGTGAGTCATCTGTCGTACGCAGATTGCACATTTGCGAGAAAATATTTCACGCAGTCAGTCTTGCATTACAACGGACCTCGATTTAATAAGTTCTATAGTGTTGCATGAATGCCTTTGCAAGAAGATTGATTACCATTAAATTAACATAATTCGACTTTCTGAGTCAATACTATTTGATTTGTGTATTATTGACTGCCGTAAGCATACATTGTAATATTTCTTAAATCGATTTGACAATGTGTACAGTATGCCCATGTTTGTTCTAACAAATCCCCAATGACACTTACCTTTTACACTAAAAAATGCATCATTAGACATTTGCCCAAAGTGGAAACGAAAAGTATGTCAAATGTAGTCTTAAGATATGTTCCAATAAAAATACAAAAGTATTATTATTGAAATAAATACATAATACTTCGAGCATTAGCTTAAGAGTGCATTTGATATACAATAGGAAAGGGAAGGGAAAAAGTGTACCTGTACATTTCCACTTGGCGGATGGGGGGGGGGGCAAATGTCCCTTGATTCATTTATAGAGTGGGCGTATGTCTTGGCGGGCAAATGCCCGTTTATCGGCTTTTCTTTTATTTATGTATTACACCTTTATGACATACATGTTCATAAATTGCACATACGTTCATTTCACATCGTTACATAATAATATGAAATCATATCATAATTTGTTTTTAGGTAATGTTTTCTCTTACTTAAATTTTACTTATGTCATAGCTTTTTAAATCTTTCATAAATGAAAACGAGTAGAAAGTACGTTAACGTAAAAAAACTACATAATAATACCATACATGTGTTAATCAGTTAAACTCGTTATATTATCATATCTTGTTTGTTGTAAAGTAATTATCGGTCTTAACCACTGGTTAACCTTTGTCCAAACTAAAAAATGCAGACTGTAAACCGCAATTTTCAAATTTTCAAAGCTCAAAAATAGCAATATCATTCCTTACATACTATAACTCTTTCTCAAGAAATCTATCTAGGACAAGTCCTTGAAAATGTTAAAATCTTAAAGCTACAAAATAGTCTAACCTATTTTTCTTCTTTCATCATTGTTATTTATGCATTATTTCAAAGTAACTTGTCAAATAATTTATCATGGTTGCTACATTTTGTTTAGTAATATCTTCTTTCAGTATTACATAAATATCGTGCATTGATATGTTGTTTTTGTAACATGTAAATAGTAAATAAACAGAAGTATCCACATAATAATCCAGTATTATCTTTATATTTTATTATATATATTTACGTAAGGTATATAGATATTCAGGCATGGGAACACCGGATGAATCAAAACAGAAGTTATTATTTGGTAAGATCTTTTAACTTAAACTTCTTGTAAACCTTTTCCCCTAAATCGGAAAGTAATTATCGGTTTACCTAGACTAGCTTTCAACACCCCGAGGAACTCTCCATCACATCACATATCTTTCACATACCTTCTCAATTTTCGCAACTTCCAAGGTGCCTCGGAAGCAGTTTTGCAGTATAATAGTAATAATACACTCAACGTTCGGTCTGCTTCTGCTTAGTTGTCTTTAGTTGTATATATGTCATGTTCACGTCAGTGTGTCTTTTGATTTCAATGACTCTGTTTCTTACAAACAAATGCAACATCCCTTTTCGACATAAAACACATTGTGAAGCTATATATGAATATTGTTTCTCAAAAGGCACTCTTAATTGTTCTCTAACAAATTTAAGGCAATTTTGTCCGATCACAATTGCCAGAAGCTCCAACTAAAGGACTGTCAAGTTCTTAACAGATGCAATTCTTGTCTTTGCAAATACTACGTTCATTCGGTTGCGTTTGCCTCTAAAACACTGTTGGGCATGCCTTTTCCGAAGCGCCACAGAAACATAACAGTATGTACTTTGTATTTTGTTTCCTCTGAACTCACAACGCACTTTTTAAGTGAACACATATCTCTTTTAGTTTAGTTTCAACATAATTATTTAAGCTCGATTGCGAAACAAGTTCTAGCAACTTATATAAATCAGTTTCGAGTCCGCTTCCTGGAACCAGATCTGGTGTCATATGAAGGAACATAGTCGTGACATGGCAGACACCTTAACCTCTAGGCCACCGCTCCCCTTACATATCTATTTTGCTGATATCTATTACAATAGATCAAAAACAAGATCAATAGACTATTGTATTTATAATCAATTCACGTAACTTCATTGATGTATCTGCAAATATTGCCTTTGACTTTGTATATAGTTGTATTTCTTCACTTGTATTTTCAGCTCCAATGAAAACGTTGTCTACCTAAATGTTGTTTCTTAGATTTTCTGCAACAGGGTTGTCATAACATTTTTAATGGAGGACTACCGTTGCTCCTGCTAGAAACGGACAACTAATAACTCCAAAGGGAACCCTGAAAAACCTGAATTCTTGTGTAGTGTTTGTAACAACAGTCTTTTAACTTAAAGAAATCTTGCAACACCAAGCTGGTTGGTTTTAATAACATTTATGAATGTTTTAGCCCATAGCCTTGGTATCGTGTATGTTCAAACTGACTTGTACCCAGGAACATTTTATTGCACGTTCATCATCTGAAGTTCTTTGTTTTCCAATAAAACCTATCGACTCCACTTTCCAAATATCTTCTGGATTTTCACAGATACGACACGATCCACATTTGCAAATAAACTTATATTTGTAACATAATTGCCATGCATACATGGGCCTTCACTTTCTTAATCAGAGGATCTCCTGGTAAGGATCCATCCATAACTAGACCCAAAAGAAATCAAAGCAGGATGTAATTCGATATTTTGATAGAGAATAAAATCCAAATTAATGTCGTTTACAGTTTAATTGTATTAATTTATATTAATTTATATTTTGCTCCTAGTAGGTAAAATATCAGCTAAATCAACACTTCCAATAATGTGTTTAACATACTGTTTATCCATAACACTTATAGATTTTGATGCACATTTCCAGTTTTTATCGGAACAATTTTAACACTAATTAAAAGGTATTCGCTATTTTTAAGTTAACAACAATTTTTGCACTTTTTTTTATAAAATGCGTACTTTTATAACCTATTGTTACAAATTTTATTTCCTGCTACCTCAAGATGTAGCATCCTCGCTAACTTTTCAGTTATATATGTTTGTTAAGATCCTGAATCCAACACAAGTATAACAGACTGCATTGCAATGTTGTCTGGATTCCAATATTCCAACTTGAACACTGTATAATCACCTAAGGATATATTGCAGTCTTTTTTAACGTTTTATCTGTGATATGTAGGTTTCATTGCCTCTGATCCCCTTTGAAAATTCCAGTTGGATTATTTCCATCCATTTTTTTCTCGTTTAGGGCAGGCACACACTCTCTTTTACTTGTGGACCATACGCCGCTTTTCATGGAATGTCACGAAAGAGCTACATTGGAGGTTATATGATAACCGCAGTAGGAACACATGGATGTACCATTTTCGTGTTTAAATGATGAATTCTGCGTAAGCCGGTCCTAGGGGCCTTGGGCGGTAACTTGCACTTAAGTACTTTCTTTGGTAGTTTAGATCGTATCATTGACACAAATACAGCTTGATCAACATATTGACTTAACACTCCTAGACTGTTTAAATGTCTTTCCACTATATCGGTCAGGTTTATCAAAGTTTCGGTTTAATTCGATGCTGGCTTTTGATTTATTAATTTATTGATATGAAAGTCAAGTACTCTTCAACTTTTCCAAATCGTTCACTTATGAATACGATATCGATTGCAATTTTGTCATAAGCTTCAAATGATATACTGTATGTTATCCGGTTCGCAGGACCAGAAGACGTGGCAAAGATTAATTACTGTCAATTTAAGACGTTTATTATTACTTGCGAGATTGGTGTTTTTTGTTTATTTAATCTAAAGTAAAGGAAAACCCGTAAGACAAACACGGCAAAATTGAAACTGATGCAAAAATCTTGTTTATAGATGGAAGTGATAATTGCAAGCTAAAGTCCACACCCTCAAGCACCAGCGTAAACAGAATTCAACATTTAACATGAACTGGTAAAGTTTTGAAATTTGAAACATCCGCAGATGTGTTCATATGGCGATTATCATTGAACCATGAATATTACATGTCGTTCCCTTAAAAACGGTATATGGTCCCAAAGTTAAATAATGAGTGTGCACTTAACGAGAAAACAATGACCGAAACTAAATAAAATGGATTTCTGAAAGGGGAACAGAGGTAATGAAGCCTACATATCACAGATAAGATGTCTAGTAAACAAACAAGCTGCCTCTGCTTTATAATATATTCAATTAAATTACATTTTTTACAGACAGTATATGAATATTACATGTAATAAAAGCGTCCCAGTCCTTGATGAATTTAAGGAGCTTTCACAAGACGAAGTCAAAATACTGATAGGTGAATTAAACACTAAATCTTGTGAGTTAGACATATTACCTAAACATGTTCTCAAACAATATCTTACACATTTAATTCTAACTATCACTAAACTGGTAAATCTATTGTTGAAACAAGGCGTGTTCCCATCAAGATGGAAACAGGCTATAGTTCGACCTCTTTTGAAGAAATGTGGGTTAGAACTTACATATAGCAATTATAGCCTGTGAGAATTTGAGTTTTCTTTCAAAGCTAATAGAAAAAGCAGTACTTTTAAGACTTAATCATCATGCCAGCCAGCACAATCTTTTGCCAAAGAATCAATCTGCATTCAGACAAAATCATTCATGTGAATCGGCTTTACTTAGATTGGTAAATGACCTACTCTGTGCTATGGAACATCAAGAGGTTACAGCACTTATTGCTATCGACCTTAGTGCAGCCCCTGACACTGTTGATCATGAAATACTACTGGATGTCGTCAAACAGCAATATGGTGTTAGTGACAAGGCGCTGTGTTGGATTGGTTCTTAAATGAACGTACTTGTGTAGTTAGCGATAATTCATCTTTGTCAAATCCTCATCCGTTGGAATGCAGTGTGCCACAGGGAAGCTGCCTAGGACCATGGCTATATCTTGCATATGCAGGGACAGTTTTTGACGTCATACCGCCCACAATTTCCGTCTATGGGTTCGCAGATGACCACATTGCTCACAAAACGTTCAGGCCCGCAACTCAAAACAGTGAAACTAAAGCAATCAAAGACATCGAGAATTGTGCAATAACCATAAACGACTGGATGAACCAGAATAAGCTGAAATGAACACTTCGAAAACCGAGTTTATCATTTTTGGAAGCAAACAGCAACTTCACAAATGTCAGACAACTGAAATTGACATCGCCGGTGACTAAGTCAGTCGCGTAAAATGTATTCGTTACTTAGAAGCCTGTCTCGATGAAACATTAAACCTTAAAGAACATGTAAAAAATAAATGTAGAACAGCCATGCTCAACTTTTTTAGAATTAAGAATATACGCAACTATCTTACCAAAGAAGCAACAGAAACTTTTATCTTAAGTCTAGTGATCTCACATCTCGATTACTGCAATGTGATTTTGTATGGTATTCCCGATAAAGACATTTACAAACTCCAAAGGCTTCAAAACATGTGTGCAAAGTTGGTTTTAAAATGTCGGAAATTTGATAGTTCTAAACAGGCATTGTACGATTTGCATTGGTTACCTATTAAAGCAAGAATAAATCAGAAAATTCTAACATTCATGTACCAATGTTCTGTAGGCAGCGCACCGCTTTACCTGGCTGAACTTTTAAGCCGGCCGGTTCCAAAGCGACAAGGGCTCAGATCAGCTGATTTAGTAGACAGTGTTTACGAAGTGCCTTTTAATAAAAGAAAAACATTCAGTGACAGAAGTTTTGGTACGGCGGGACCGAAATTATGGAACCAATAACCAATAGATATTAGACAGTCTCAGTCTCTAGATGTGTTTAAACATAAACTAAAAACCCACTTTTTCAATAACTTCTACTCATTGTTTTAATTTAATTTTTGGCTTTAACAACTGTGGTGATTCAGAACAATTTGCTAAGCAATAATCTAGCACAATTGCTATTGTAAAATTCAAGTAACTTCTGCGTTTTAGTCTGATATTTTTACATAACTTATGTGTTTTACCAGAAATACATGTATTGATTTTTTTAATGACTGTGTAAGAACCAACTATATTTTTATATGTTTTAGTTATTTTTATTCGTTTTTATGCTCTTTGTATTATGTGCTGGGTCTCTGATATTCTACGGTATATTAAAGGCAATAATTCTTATTGTTTAAATTGTCTGTATCACTTTTATTATTTGTATTTTAGCATTTTCTGACGCTGCATTCATGTTAAAACAGTATCATTATGGGATTTTAGTTTAAATTGTATTTTATTGTAAAACGCCATTGAATATATGTTTAATTGTAAATAATAGGCGTTTAACCAAATAAACCAGTTTAAGTTTCAGTTTCAGTTTCATAATTTGCCCCCAAAAAGGTAACATCGAATTTTTCATTCCATCGAATGTGGCATTTAATTTTCAACTGATAACTCTTTACTATTTTGTCCAGGGCGGAAGTAAGATATTTTGACGTTGCGCGGAAAAGTTGTGGTAAACGCCTTATCACCATGGGTGTGAAATAATTTATTAATAATTAATTAATGGCTATAATTTGTACTGTTTCTTATGGAGACCCACCTGACAATATTTTATACCAAAAAGCTATTTTTTACAAAAAAATATAAATATGGGGGTTGCGTTCATTGAACGCCGCCTTTCCTTGTTGATCTTGTTTATCATATTTTATAAGTTCCTCAGAGTGTATGTTATTTCTCATAGTGTAGGCAGGAAACCAGACTAATAAAGTATATGTACAATTAGTGACCATAAAGCAGATTTAGACATTCACTTTTTATATGAATATTTTCATTATATAATTCGTCATCATAAATTAAAAAATTAAAGATCTTATTTGTTTTCTTGGTATGGAAACTTTATTTCATCTTATTACAGGGATATAATTAAGCCTGAATAAAATGCACTGTGATCAATACATGTATATAAACCTGTGTAAAATGAGCAACCCCAGAGGGCGATCTTTTATCTAAGATTCACCAACAGCAAAACTTAAGAAGGGGATCAACAAGGCAATTATGCATGTCAAATATCTAAACTCATGGCATTTTAGTATATACATATGTATAATAGTATATATAATATGTATATAGAATAGTTTTTTTTTTGTTTTTACTATATACATGTAATGTAAATAAATGGGACCCTGGGGTGGGACCAACTTTGACCCCAATGCATTTATTTGAACAAACTTGTTTCATGCTTAATATGTATGCTTTAGCTCTTTTGATGTTTTGCATGATTCTTGTGTGCGTTTTCACTATATACATATAAGGAAAACCAATGACCCCCTGGGGCGGACCAATTTTAACCCCAATGCTTTTATTTGAATAAACTTGGTAGACACCCAAAAAAATGTTTCACACAAAATATCTAAGCTCTAGCTCTTTCGGTTTATACAAGATTTGTTTTGATTTTTCGTTTGGTTGCCAGAATTTAAGATAGAATGGGCTCTTTAAACAAATTTTAAAGGGCTTTATACCAGGAACATTTCTGTTAAGTTTTGACAATATTGGCCTATTGGTAAAGGAGATGATGTTGTTGTAAGAGTGAATGCCATTTTGTAAGGACGCACAAGGCACGACGGACGCAAAGTGATCACAAAAGCTCAACCTTGAACACTTTGTGCTCAGTTGAGCTAAAAAGTATGTAAAACTGAATCTTTGATTTTTTAAAGTAGTCCATGTAATCATATGGATAACTTTCGTTTTTTAAAACTCATTCCGAAGGGTATCTTTGGAATCTAAATCCTCGATCATATTTGCTAAAAATATTATGTTTGAGACATAAATTGAAAAGAATCAGTGAAGACTAATTAGAAATCATCAAAGCCATATAATACACTATATTATAAGGAATTACAATTTTCTAAAGTATTCCTATCTGCTGCATAATCACACCTCTTAAGATTACAAGAATGTTCTTTATTAAACGAAACATAAAATAAGATGAAGAATGAGCACTGCCTCGAAATTTCCCTGTAAAATGCGTTGATCACGAACAGGATAATGTTTTGTTAATCTTTTTATGTATCTTTATATTTACATGTATGACAAAATGTTTGCTTTTTATATATTTCTTATTCTGTCATAGATGGCGCTATATTAAAGTGTTGTTCAACCAGTTATTCCCTTACAATACTTTGTTCTACTTCAAGAACTTTTTTAATAGATCAATAAACTGCATCAGGTCCTCTATTAAAAGCAGTTTGGGTGGTAAAAGATTTATAGCAACACACGACTTCAAACGAATAGCTAAAATCAATACGATTCTAATAACGAACACATGGAGCTGATAACTGTTTTTGATAATGAAAAATACTTTACTCCTCTCTTTTGTCATTATAACAGCTTGAACACCATTAATAACTAAACAATTTGTTATGTGTTCATTTAACACATTTTTTGGGGAAAACGTTGTAAACATAATTTAGAGAAATGTTTTAACTTTGTACTTATTAAATAGCAATCTATTAAAATCTTTAATCCAAGCATAGTGTGAAGATAATTCATTATGAAAATAAACATGTCACACGCATCAGAATAATGATATTTTGAAATGTAAAGTGGTTTAACACATGAAGGTTCTTCATTACCAAATTGAATTTCTTTTATTATACGCCCGACAGAATTTCAGTGTATATTGTTTTGCAGCTGATTGACCGATGGTCCATCTGTTAACAGGTTTTCATGTCCGGTCTGTATCTTTTGAAAAATTTAAGGAAATGTTAACCATATTGAGACGATGTGTAGCGCCTGCAACATTTTTTTCAATTTTGCCGTGTTGGGCTTCTTTAGGGATTCTTATTTTCTCTATTTTATCGCCACATCAGCGTTGTTTGTGCCGTGTGGAGGCTGTAAAAAGTCGCTCCGAACATTCAATCAGATATGTTATATTTCCGATCCTTAAAGATCGTTCAGCATGACATTATTGCTGTGCTTGTGGTATTTTTAGTTTGAACTTTTCGGCATTTCCTAGTTCGATGGTTCCAATATTCTACTTGAATAATGTTGAATCACCCTTAGGATATGTTGCCTGCTTTTTAACTTTGTCTTTTGACGTGTTATCTGTGATGTGCAGGCTTCATAACCTCGGATCCCCTTTCAAAATTAAATTTTATTTAAATCCACCCTTTGTTTTGTCATTTAGGGCAAACGCTTTCTATTACTTGGGGACCATACGCCGCTTTTCATGGAATGACACGGAAGTGTCACATTGAAGGTTCCATGATAACCGCCGTATGAAAACATTTCCGGATGTTTCTAAATTCAAAATTTTACCATTTCATGTTTAAATGTTGAATTTTGCTTTAGCCGGAGCTAGGGGGCGTGGACGGAAATTTGCACTTGACAGTACCGTCCATGAACAGGCTCAATCAAACCGAGCCTGCAACATTTTCAATTTTGCCGTGTTGGGCTTTCTTTAGGGATTCTTATGTTCTCTATTTTGACGATTATCAAGTCAAGGTCACATTTAGTCAATTTGTTTCAATATCAAAATAGTGTGTCTGCACAATTTTTTGTCCGCTCTGTTTATCTTAAACCGATAGAATGAAATTAAATCTATTTGGCAGAAATGTTTCCATTACTGAATTTACAGAGCGCAGGTTTGACCTTCCCCAGGTCAATGTCAAAGTCACACTTAGTCATTTTGTATAAATGTCAAATTTTTGTGTCTGCTCTGATTCTCTTAAACCGATAGTAGGAAATTAAATCTATTTGACAGAAAACGATTTTTATTACTTGATGTGCAAAGCGCAGTTTGGACTGCCCCGGGTCAAGGTTAAAGTCACACTGTGTTTGTGTGTATTTGAGTTTATTTATTCTCGCCGCCTGTTGCCCATACGGGCGAGTTGTATGGGCGAGTCCTCCAGAAGAGTGTTAGTCATTGAAGATATCTGGAGGAAATTGCAAGATACAGCTACAGAAAGATAACCCAATTGCAGAAGCTTCTCCTGCATCTTTAGCTTGCAAAGTGTTTAAGTTCTCAGACACAGGACCTCGATTTAAAGTCTCATCCGAAAGACTGATTAGTAATTTAGTTGGCCAGCCCGGGAATCGAACCCACAATGTCGAGATTTCAAGTCTCGAGCTCTTACCGATTGAGCTATGCGGGCTGGCTTCAAAGTAACACTGACTCATTCAAAATCCTTATAAAGGTTTACATATTGCAAAAGGACATTACAATGCATAAATTTATATTGGGATAATGATGATGATGACGATGATGATGATTAAGTGATATTCATGAAATATAAATGTGATGATGATATTTTAATGTTGATGTTATATTGATGTGATAATGATGACCTGTTGATGATCATATAGAAAACATGTATATAATTAAAGACTGAATGACATTACTGATAACGATGATATAATCATGTGATGATAAGATTATGATAATGTAATGATGTTATGATAATAATGTAATGATGATGTTACCATGTTAATATGATTTTGATGTAATGATAATATGATGATGATAATGATGATGATGTGATCATGATTATGTAATGATGATGTGATCGTGATGTAATGATGATGATATTTGATCTTGATGAATAAACAATGATGATGTGATCATGATGAGATGTGTTCATAAAAATGTAATGATAACGATATAATCACGATATGATGTAATTATTATTATTATATACTTATGTGACGATGTGATCATGACATGTGATGTTGTTGTATTGTATGGTGATTATTAGATTTTTTTTCTATGATGATGATGATGATGTTGTTTTTCTCTTTTTTTTTAACGATAATGACATGATGATATTTATTTGTAAATATGTACAGTATATATGTATATAATTTAATAAGTGTCATATAAACTGAACACTAAATCTCAGTTAAAGTTTATAGAATATCCAAATTCTCATCTTTTGTTTTATAACTATGTAAACACTGTACAAAAAATTGTTTTCCACCAATCTAACTTCTAAGTATATTTTTTGAAATGATATCCTGAAAATATTTTCAATATCCGCTGATTGTTGTTACCGCTTTAATAATCCCTTCTATTTTTTTAATTTCCAGAACATAAAATAATATTGCTGTCTTCACTTATTGATAACCAAATTCATTTTTTATAATCCAAAGTAATCAACTGAATTTCGCAACTGTCTATTATACTATTGTGTAAAATTTAATCGTGTAATTTATAAAATATGTGTAAACGTAGTACAATTAAAATGTGGCTAGTCATGTAACATTTATGTTATAGATCCCTAAACATAGCTAAAGTTTGGTCAGTTCAAATAAGTATTTATATTTTTAATTGACGTCGGCTTATTCTCTGCTCGCAAATATTTTTTTTATGTAAATAAGCATCAAATGATTATTTTATTTTCGTGTACTTTTCTTCTGATGGTTTGTCTGTTCTGTTTTAAAATGTCATTTTCAGTTTCTTTTATTTATACATGGCTGCTCATAACATTTCCTTTGCATTTCGTTTTCTTACTTCCCAATGGGTAATATAAGCATTGGTGCTTGAAGAGCAGCTATAGGATTGTATTATAATACAACAAATTGTTTTCGGTATAGATGGATACCGAAAATAAGCTATTTTCGCGAAAATAAGATCTCGCTACGAAAATAAGATTTATTTTTTAAATAGTGCATTTATCTGTTTGAATAATTATGTAAGTTATATATTTATGCATTCTTTGGATGATTTTACAGCAAATCAAAATTTCAGAACAAAGAAATATCTAAAAAAGTGCAGTTTGGCCGAAAATACATACGTACGAATATAGCTCAAATCGCCGTGTGAGCGAAAATAAGATCGGGTGTACGAAAATAAGATTTATTTTTAATATAATGCATTAAAAATGTATTTTTGTTGTTATTAAATGATTTGTATTAATAAAATAATAAAGAATGAAATGTTTTGTAATGAAATATTAACCGTTTGTTCGGTAAATATCGTAAATATCCCAAATAGTATAGAAAGAAGGCATGCGAAAATAACCCAAGATGGCGACTACGAAAATAAGATCATAACTTATAAAATTGTATTAATTGCAAAAGTAAATCTTCTCTTATAAAACAAGAAAAGTTAGTGGGGTGAAAAAGCATCAAAATAAAAGCAAGAATTAATCAGTTCGAAAAAAAAACCCAGAAACAAAGACTACAAGACTAAGATCTACTGTATATAGAATATGTACGTAAATACAATCTATACAGTGCTCTACGAATATAAGATCTGTAAGTATGAAAATTATGTACATACGAAAATAAGACCTCTTAGTAAATATTAATGCCTGTATGAAAATAATATATGTATGAAAATACTTATACTTGCACGAAAATATAATCCAATTGAAAATCATATGATGATCTACACGAAAATAAGATCTGTAAACAATTAAAACCTGTTTGAATTGGTATTTGAACGAAGACAAGATCTAATTGAAATATGATTTTTGCCAAAATAAGATATATATACGAAAATGAGCTATGTTAAAAAAATACCTGCATGAAAATACTGTATGTACGAAAATTAGATCCTATTGAAAATGTGATCTATTCGAAAATAAGATCTGTAAAAAAATTATTGTATGAATTGATATATCTGCACGAAAATAAGATCTCTGCAAACATAAAAAAATGTTTTCAGCTAAGATTTTTACAAATATTTTTATAAGGTCTGTGAATATGAAATACGACAATAATACAAATAAATTTGTATGAACATAATATCTGTTTCAGAATGATACGAAAAAAAAAAGATCAAAATCTGTAAACAATAAGATGAAAATAAAATATCAATATGGAAATGATTTATACCAAAATAAAGATAATTTAAAATACGTGTAATATAAAAATAATATCTATATTTAGTAAAAGATCAGTATATAACGTTATTGCTATAGACTATATAATAGTGCTTTAATTAGATAATGCACGGACAAGATCTTTCTATTTGAGATATACAACGTATGACACGTGCACATGGCTGTCGGCAGCAATCAATGCGCTAAAACGATGATTGGATTATTGGATTTTCGCACTTATCGTAATTAACACACACTTATTAAAGCCCATCATTGAAGGTGTTTATTGGCGATTTATGACAGTCACCAATCATATCAAAATATAGATATCTTATTTTTTTACAAATTTTGTTATCATACAGATATACATGTATTTTTAAAACAGATCTTAAATTTCCCTTAAAAAAATTTTTTTTTATAAAGACAAATCATTTTTCAAAATAGGGGCCCTTTTTTCCAAAATCATTCTGATCCAGATATTAAATTAAACATATTACAAAATTTTTTTTCGGTTACAGAAACTTTTTTTTTCGGTTTTAAAAATCTTAATTCCCAAAACAGACATTAAATTTTTTTAAAACAGATCCTTTTTTTCGGGATTGATTTATATTTTGGGTTTTTGATTGGGAAATTTTCGAAAAGTTTACGAAAAAATTTTTTCTTTTTTAGGTTCTCAAGGGTTCTTTTTCTATAAAAAAAAATAATTTTTTTTATTTTTTATAAAGGGACAAAAAACCAAACCCCCGGGGGCCCAAGCAATCAAAAAAGAGCATGTTTTCTCAATTATTTTATCAAAAAATTTTGAAGTATAAGAAACAAAATTGATTTCATAAAAGATCATTTCCATGACTTCGAAATTTTATGTTTTACAGAAACTCACTTAACTAATACAATTAAAAAACGATCAATATTTTTGGATGGATATAGGTGCTTATATAGGAAAGATAACACTGCTCATTCAGGAGGGATAATTGTTTATACGTCAGATAAATTATTAACAAAAGGAGTTTTAGAATTAGAAATGTATTCTGAAGAATCAATATGGATTATGTTAAAGATAAGGAGAAGAACATTTTGATAGGCACTGTTTATCGTCACCCAAATTCAAACAGATAACTGTTTAGAAAAAGCGCATGAGTTGTCGAAGTACATTGTTTTACTTGGTGATGTAAATGAAGATCAACTCAATCATTTAAACCATAAACTACGTGATATTTTTTAATTATTAAATTAAAAAAATGAGTAAAGTATCAAAAACAGCCCACTCGTGTATCAAATACTCTGCCAAAAACCCTTAAATTTACCCAATAGAAAAATTTTTTTAGGAAAATAAATAAAATTTTGGGCTTTTGGTGGCTTCAAAAACTCCGAAAGCGACAAAGTTTAATTTATTATGCCCAGTTATTTTTTTTTTTTTGAAAAACGCCCACCCCCTTTTAATATCTATTTAAAACGGGGTTTTTGTTTGGAATTAAAAAAAATTGGGGGAAATTTGTGCTAATGAACCTTTATAAACCTTTATATAAAATTTTAACAAATATTTCTTTTAATGGCAAAAATGTAAGAAACAAAAAGGGTTCCCATTTATTTACGGGGTCGAATTTCCTTTTTTAGATTTTTGACCAACCCATGCCCGTTCCCAAAATAAATTTAAGTTTAACAAAAACGAACATACAAAAGCCCCGAGGTACGATTTTAATAAAAACCCAAGAAATTCCAAATTTTAAACGGTAAAAGGGCAAGAAACAAAACACGGGGTTTAATTTCTAAATAAATCGATTCCCCCGACCCGAATATTTGTTCCAATTTAAGTTAAAAAAGGGTTGCCAAAAGGGAAATAAATTAAAAGCAGGCCCCAAAAAATTTGTTTTAAAAAAAATTTAGAAAATTTAAAATTCAAAAGATATAAGTAGTAATAAATTTCCCCGGAAATACTCGAAAATTTGTGAAAAAAGTTTTGTTAAAAACCCAAAAACAATGTGAAATAATTAAAACCCCCATTGAAAACTTAATAATGAAACCTTTTTTATTAATTTTAAAAAATAAAAAAGGCAAATGCGCTCAATGAAATTCTTTTTTCTCTGTAAACAAAACAAACTGTTGATGATTCTAATACATCTTTACCCATTTTCAATCTTAAAACAAACGAATCTTTGTGTGACATAATCATTAACAAAGAAGAAGTTAAAGACATTCTTTCATGCTTAATAATAAAAAAGGCTAGTGGACCAGATGGGATAAGTCACCGTATGCTTAAAGAAACATCTTCTAGCATTTGTAAACCTCTATGTACACTTTTTAATCGTTCACTTCAAGAAAATACATATCCCACATGTTGAAAAAACGCAAGTACTATGCCATTATTTAAAAAAGGGGAGCACGATCTTTGTTCTAATTACAGACCGATTTCTTTAATAAGTTGCATAGGAAAAGTTATGGAAAGAATTATATTCAAATATATTTACAACCATTTACATATGAAAAATCTTATTTTTATTTACAGATTTTGATCCAGGTTTATTCCAGGGCATTCTACTGTATATCAATTAATTGACATTTATCATCAAATATGTAAAGCTTTTGATGAAAAGAAATCAACTTGTATAGTGTTCTGTGATATCTCTAAAGCATTTGACCGTGTTTGGCATAAAGGTCTACTGTTAAAACTGCATCAGTACGGCATTACAAATAATTTGAACACTTGGATTGCAAGCTATCTTAAGTCGAGCGTTTTTGTTGGTTTCTTCTTTTTCTGACACCTTTTTGTTACTTTAAGTCGAGGTTAATAATTAACCAAAGCGTTTTTGTTGGTTCTTCTTTTTCTGACACTTGGGTTTTAAGTTATAGTTAAGGCTACAAGAAAATTAAACAAAAATTGTTAAATAAAACTTAAAAATTGGGGGAGCTTTCCAAATTTTGGAAATTTTGGGGGCACCCAATTTTGTTTTTTTGGGAAAAAAATTCCAAAATAACCCTTAAAAAAAACTTCAAAATTACGGGAAACAAGTACGGCCCCGACGAACAAAAAATATTTTTTTTGATCAGTTTATAAGGGGGGCCCCTCCACCAATTTTTTAGGATGGGAATTAGTCTTGGGTAATGTAACCATTTTCAAAACTCCCAAATTCGCCTTCTTATAAACAAAGCCTTTTTAAAGGAAAAAAATTTTTAAAGGCCACTACGTTTGCCTAAAAATTTTTTAATTTAAAAATTGGGAAAGAATTGAAACATTTTGTTTTTCCCTGCACAATTTAGAAAATAGAGTAGTTTTTAAATTTGAATGTTGAAACTTTTATTTTGAAATCATTAGCAAACCCCCTCTGTTTTTGAGTTTTTTCAAAAATGAAGGGGGGGAATTCCCGAAAATTTCTTTTTTTAAATTTTAAATTTTTTGGGGGGTTCAAAGAATCCAAATTTTTCCCCTCCACTCGCCCTTTTTCAACCATTAATACAAGTAAAAATCTCCCTTTAAAAGGAAAAGAATTTTATTCGCGGAAAAATCCCTTTTTTTTTTATGAGGTTCAAAAAAATGGTTTTAAAAAATAACATATATTTTTAAAAAATAAAGAAAAAAAGTTCATTTTAAAAAATAACAATTTTGTTTTTCCAAAAAAAAAAACTTTTAATTACCCCCCTTTTAAATGAAAATATTTTTGACAGCCAAAACAAAAACCCAAAAACATTACTGCAAGTCAGGAAAATTATTAATTTTTTTTTATTTTAAAAAAAATTAAAAAGCCCAAATTTTTTTTTTTTAAAATTTTGATTTAAATTTCTATTTGTACTTTTGTTTTTTTTAACCGTTTAATTTGTAATTGCCATGTGTATAGTGTTTAAAACCCTGTTTTTTGTTTCTTAATCTTATAATGCTTAAGGGAAGGACAAAAATTACTTTTTGTTTCTTTGAAAAATTGTTGTTTCAAATCCCGAAAACCCATGCAAAATTTCCCTTATTTGCCCTTTGTTTAAAAAAGTTTTTTTTTTGTTTTTAAAAAATTTTTTCTAAAAAAGTAATTTAAAAGCAATAAAATATTTTTTCAAACCAAAAAAAAAATTTTATTCAACAAATCTTTTCATATCTACATATGGGGTCCTTAAAAGGAAATTTTTAACTTTAGATTAATTATGGTTTTGAAAAGGGGGCTTGAGATAAAAAACAAAATTTATTACAAAATGCAAAATTTATCTTTTAAACCGGAAAAATTTTTAC
>NW_026866340.1:0-38348 GCF_026571515.1 Ruditapes philippinarum
AAACTGTACTGTTTAGATAAATATGCTTTTCGCTTGAAAAACGATACTTTAACCAAAATCAAAAGTATTTATAAGACAAAATAGGTTAAAGAATAATATGGGGGTTTTTTACTGAAATTCAGAAATTTGGCAATGTCCATTGGTTGTTAAACCAAAGCAAATCGAAGACTGTACAGTTTTTATTATATTGTGAGGGTTTTTAAACAAAAACTCATAAATTGAATTTTGTTTGACCAAAAGTGTGTAGAATATGATATTAGGATTTCCATTGAGATTCTACGAATAATAAATGCTGAACTGTGTTTGTGTTGTGGTTTTAAAGCAACTTCCGGAACTAATTTAAGCAAGATGGTCATAACGAACATGTTCATTATATATTGTTGATGGCGTGTTGATATTTAAAAGAAAAAGATTTACGGATTAACTGCGTAGAAATGTTATGAATTTGTCTAATAAGCAGTCGCGAAAATTTATCAATGCAGAATCATAAAAGTTTGCGGTCACTTAATCAGTGGTCCCTTACAAAAGGTATCATAATGCTAGAAAAATAGACGACTTACTCTAAATGGTTCACAATATATTAAAGTGACATTTTCGAAAAGCTTATGCAATGATATTTAAAAATTATAAAAACACAAGCTAATGTGTACAAATTTTGTATCTTTCAAAAGTTAACGTAAATTCTTCGCTACCAAAACGTTACTTTCGTTAGTCAGCGGTACGGAGAGTTTCGAGTATTATATTGTCGAAATTAAGTACTTCCTATTATTGACGATAACCTTTTACTTATACAATGTAAATTTGTTGCGACGTCCCAGACCAGATTGTTATCTGTATGCTTTGAAATGTTTTTCAATATGAATGGCATTTAGTTACATTCATTTCTTAATTAAAGTCAAGGGTTTTCTTCATGTTAACTACGTTTCCACTAATCTTTTACAGTACAAATATGCAAAGTCCAGTGGAACAAATAATTTGTCAAAAAAAAAATATCAAATCAAAAGTTGAGTCAATTCTTCATAAGAAATTTTAATACATGTTTCTGGAAGTTTAAAAATTTATTATCACTTTTTTAGACTTGAATTGCATGACAATTTAAAGGATTATTGACAACATTCCTATATACGCTCTCAAACAAGTTCTACACATTCTACAATTAAATTGTTTTATGAATTATTTGCTTTTCAATGAATTGTGATATTCTAATATTATGTCTTACATGACATACAAAATCTTAAGTTTCTTAAATCATTGAACTCAATTTCATTTATGGCAAAGTCCTTGGATTGGTTATCATTACAAGTATTTGATATATCTTCTTTTCAATTTAATTAATCTTTTAGCAATATTTTATCAGTGCTCAGTGTGTAATTAATGAGAAACAGACAGTAAAAATCTTAAAATTTAAAGTTAAAGATAAGGAAAGTACACGTTTTGCGCTCGAGGTCATATCATGACAACTGAGAACGTGAAATTTTGAAGGTTAATACGCATGCGCTGAAGTTGTAGATTTTATCTTGTTTTGATTTAAATGTCGGAATTGAACCTTGGATTAGTGTTATTTCAAGTTTCATAACAACGACACGTTGGCCACGAAGCCACTTAAAGCTCGTTATTTTTTTTTAATCATAAATAGAATGCAATGGCTCTCAGACCTAAAAATAAAAACAAAGTGTAGCGGTTTTATGACATTTTGTTATCTGGCGTTGTTTTTTTTTCAAAATAGGATAACCTTTAAATGAGATCTTCTATTTAATTATGGGGAAAGTTTGATGATATTCTATGGAAATGATTATAGTAGATTTTTTTAAGTTCCTTAAATTGTATTAGTTCCCTGAATAAAATGTCTGCCAAAGCTTAAAAAGAAAAACACCTATAATCTCCTGAAATATCAAGTGTATTTTGATGAAACGTTTACGAATGGTTCTTGGATAGATTTCTGTCATAATCATAGGGTTAAAATATAAAGATTGTAGACCAGGTTGTTTCCCTTTCGTTTTATATTATGTTTTATATTATGTTAATGTTACTATTTTTGACGTCTAGGTTATAATCATTAAATATCTCGTCTAACATAATTTATTAAATAATCTGGTAATTACTTGTCTAAGAAAGAAAAAAAAAAGTTAGAATTTGATGTTAACATAATTTCATAAGTTAATACATTTAAATAAAGTATATAATATCTTGTTCAAAATTGTTGTTAGATCATAAAACTTGGTGTTTGGTTTATTTATTCTGGGAAAATCCAGAATACACGGTGCAAGCTTCAGCCCTATATAAATAAGTAACATTAAAATGGAAAGAAACTCGCGAAGCCATCATGTTGTAATAGCTTTGCAACCTGCCGCCTCGTGTGTTGCCCCCTAATGCTATTTTTAGCGCACCTGGGTTTGCATATTTGGAGATAACATCACTTTGTTCTCTTTCATTTTGATTTTGCTATACGAGACTATTAATGTTTAGTAGGCCTTTATTAAGTTAAATTATTAGCACTTACATTTCATTTTATACACATATTATTTTGAAGTATTTTTAACAAAATGGTTGGCAGAAATACAGTACTCCTACAGTCAGTTCCTCTGAATATTCTATTTTTCACTAATTATTATGGCATAATTTTCATTAAGTGTGGTATGCAGGTTTCATAACCTCTGATCTCCTTTCAAAATCCCATTTTATTTAGTTCCGCCCTTTGTTTTCTCGTTTAGGGGACACACATATTTTTTACTTGGGGACCACATGCCGCTTTTCATGGAATGGCACTTACGTGTCACATTGAATTAAGGTTTCATGATAACCGCCATATGAACACATCTGCGGATGTTTCAAAGTACCAAATTGTTCCAGTTCATATTAAATGTTAAATTCTGCTTAAGCCGGTGCTAAGGGGCGTGGACGGTAACTTGAACTTTCAAATAAGCTCAATCAAACTGAGTCAGCAACATTTTCAATATTGTCGTGTTGGGCTTCCTTAAGGGATGCTTATTTTCTCTATTTTGACACTCGAGATCCCATACAATCTTCTTTTAATGTTGGGCATAATACCTCCCATGTATAAATGAATTCAATTCTTTCAAGGCAAGGTTTGCCGAATCAAAGGTTTCTCATTTATACGGATCCATCTGATATGTACCCTGATCTCAATTCTAGTATGCAACCAATATCACTTATTGGCAATACTAGGGATTTACGTCGATTTCAAATGTATATCGGGTACTTGTCTATGTCCCAGAGATACAAGGGATACAAAAAAGAAATGAATTTGGGCCAGATTTGGGACCTTAGGTAGTATCAAGCTGATACTATGCATTGGTGATGCAGCTAGAGGTATTAGAAAAAACAACATATTCTTGGCTGAGGACGAGTTTTTATTCAAATGTTTGAAGAAATTGTTCACTATGATAATGGAATCTTGAAAAATGAGAGAAATTTCCCGTTCGTAGATTTACAGAATAGCTCCCTGATACTGATCTTACCATTACTTACAAAAGTCAATTCAAAGACAGTGAAACTATCACTGATTATGTAAATTCAAAGACAGTGAAACAATCACTGAATATGCATTTGCTTTGCGGATTTTTGGTGGCTAGGGACGATCGGTAGACCGCTTTATCTGAAATTTGTCAGATTCTGTACGAAACTTGTGCTCTTTACGCAAAGGGTTAACGACCATCTTTTATCTGTCGTCCTCCTTTCGACAAATTCCCAGCACGCGTAAAGTCGTTGGTGTAGATCTTGTTTAGCCATTTCCTGTTACTAATTATGGATAAGAACATATTATGGTTGTCTGCATTTTTTTAAATAATTGGAAAGAAGTTGTTAGCTTATCTATAATAACTGCTTAAACAGTCGCTGAAACTTTCGCTACAGTAGTAATATGTCGATTTGGTTGCCCAGAACAAATTCACACCAATCAATGAAGATATTATACTTTTTAAATTCTATCGATTACATTCTTCTACGCCTGGACCTCGGTTTTATCAACACCCTTCTCAGTCTGTGTAGACTTATCCTCCTTTTCATTAAAACTATCTTCATATTCACTATTAGAATTCTGATCTAACACTTTCTCCTCACTTGGGGACTTTTTTATGCCAACACTTAGCCAGTGGGCTCTTGACTCTTCCCTACTCTTGGGGTAGGTGACTCAAAACCGCCAAGGTCGCTGTTAAAAAAATCTGGAAACAAAGTGATCCCTCGGAAGCATTTATCACAACAAAATTACAAGAGAATTGCAAACTCGGTTTGATTGAGTCTGTCAGGTCCCCTTCGTACTTCTCAATGTGTCCGAGAGAGTTCACATGACGATCTTACATTCATACACCCTTCCCCTCTCTTGGCGACACATTTCAACATTGCAGTGGCCATCTGTTTAACATACAAAAGTTAAAAAAAAGCAAACATGCAAAAGCAGAAGCAATTTTATCCAGACCTTGACCTTGACCAACTTACTCCTTTAATTTATTCCTGACTTTAATGACCCATTTCGGCACCTTGTCCCCATAGTAATGCTTTAACTTCTTGTGATGAACCATACGTATCTCTGAATCTTTTATCTTGATCATATAGTTAAGACTGTTTACACGTTTTTTAATGACACACTGCTTGTATAATTTTTGCAATGTACGATAAGTTCTGAAAGTTTAACATCGTAGCTGTATTTGTTTCGGAGCAATGCCTTAGCAACATTCTGTCGGGCTAACTAACGTGCCACGTAAGTTCTCTGGTGCAAATTTTCTGCATACTCACTATACGATGTTGCAAACTTACAATTGTCAAAAATGTTTCTTGACAATTCTGCCGGGATTCGAACCTGACGATCTAGCATTAAAGTAACATTAAATAAATATGTAAAAATATTTTTCCGACGGCCTTAAAATCAAAACATTCAACAGTTTCATTAACCTGTTTAAAAGTTTTGTTGTAAATCTCATCAAATATTGTTCATAAATTAGGATTTTAAACGGGAAACCCCACGGTAACACTAAAGTTCGTATACGAATTTTAACATGCAAATGAAGACTATAATGAGCTCGTGTATGCGCTACGTCACAGTTTTATAGTTGCTATCCGGAACATAGCAAATGTGATATTTTCTTGTGCAAACACACTTTAACCGTCTAAGCTTCACGGTGCACTAAACCTGGGGTTCAGTAAAAGTAATCATCTCGTAAAAAGATTAAATTTGTATGAAAACAACCGTTACAATGCGGAAATATACTGTTAAATTAGGACTGCCACTTATAGTCATGTTTGTTAATTTTTATATTGATGTACGGATGATCCGAAGGCGGAGTTTCTCATGCAAACAAAAATTGTACTTCCCATTTCGCCACAATGAGGTTACCTATTTTTATGCTAATAAAACTCATTTTGGTTATTTGGACACCAAAATAAGACCTGGAGTCGATATAAAACCCAATTTATCAATGAAATGTCGCTATTTAGTTTTTTATGAAATTTATTTAATGTAACTTTAACATGATTGGAGTCATACCAGTAGATACCAGTAGTATTTCTTTTTAAGATAAGCCTTAATCATGCGAACTAGTACAACATCAAATCTCTTAGTTTAACCATTACATTTTGGATTCTTGACCGAGGTCCGAATCTTGCGGACCTCCATTAAAGTACAGAAAAACTTTTACTCTCAAATTTACTTTCAAGGTCACTGTGCAAGAAAATATGTGACCCAGTATCGTGCAATAACCTCATTCAAAATAACATTTCATGTAGTCTTGGATGTATGGTCAGGGACAACCCATTTTGAAAAATGATATGCAACGACTAATATAAATCTGTTGCCTAGAGGTGTCAAATGAAAAGGACCTAAAATATCGGTAGCTTAACATTCCATAAAACATATGTGGGTGACATTTAAATTTCTCAAAGGTGCTCTAGCTTTCCTGGCTGGACGTTTATTGGATTCACAAATATCACACTTGAGTACCCAATTGTTTGCATCTTCCTTCATTTCAAACCAATAATACTTCATTTTTAATTTCTGATAGGTCTTTTTACACCCAAAATGTCCACCTAAAACTGCACCATGAACTTCATGTAAGACTTCATTCTTCAAAGCCCTAGGAACTAAAATTTGCAATACAGGTTCGCTACCATTCTTAGGACAAAATTGCTTATAGAGTATACCATCAATAATCTCTAGTGAAGCCCACAGCAACCAATAATGTTTAGTTGCTGGCCCAGTAATTGATATCTCTTTTAAAGGTGGTCTTTCAGTAGGGTTTAAAATCTTAGCATCATATATAGGTTTGATATCTACATCAGTAGCCTGTAGATTTACAATATCTGTGTTTGAACTTTGTTGAAGATTTGTACTTTTATTCATAATATGTAAACTTGAACTTGCGTGACCCCCTGCTTAGTCTAAACTTTCACCTATTTTACCTGTATCTTAAACTTTCACCTTCATCCAACATGATTTCTACTGCACTCTACTGGAGACTGTGACAATTATCTTCCTGTACATATCATCCTGTATTTAACGATTCATCTTCACAAACCATTGATTTTTCAACTAAAGGCTCCAATTCATCAAAATAATAACATTGACAATCCCATAGTTTTACACATCTAGACATACCATCTGAATTTGAATGCTTCTTACCTAAACGCTATTATATGGTAAAGTCATAAGATGATTATATTTCGAGGTACCTTGCATGCCTCCCTGTCAGTTCTTTGAAAGAAAACAATGCTTGATGGCCTGTTCTAACCAGACATTTCCGTCCAAGTAAATATTGTCTGTAGTATTCTAGTAAATATCAAAGGGCTAGGATTTCTTTGTCTGTCAATCAATATTTTTTTTCCACAAATTTAGTCAACATTTTACTTCCATAACTAATTACTCGCTCAAGACCATTCTGAATTTGTCTAAGCACAGGCCTAACCGAAAAATCACTTGCATCGCAGTCAAGTATATATTCATTATCTTCCATAGGATAAGTCATGATTTTGGGATTGAAAATTGAATGGAAAACTAATGCATGTATTGACAGAATGTAAAAATTGATTGTAAACATGGGTTACAGTGGGTCTTTCCAGGGCTTAGTCCTTTGAAGGAGTTTGTTTTGTTAAGGGCGTTTTTGTTTTTCACAAAGAGTTATTAAACAATATTCGTTTTGTACACATTCGTGAGTACAAATATAAATCTTAAGTGTTTTATTTGCCAACTGTTGGGTGTTTCTGATCAAATTACCTGCCCTCCAGAGCTTAAGTCCTAAATAATTTTCTAGTTAGCTCGAATCCTAGGAGCTACATGGTCAATTGTCAATAATCTATATGTTACATATTATTTTTTCATATCCTCAAGCCCTAGATTCAATATAAACAATTTTCATTAGCTCGTGTCATAAGATTACATAATCGTTTTTCATTAGCTTTAGTCTTACAATGTCTTATGTCTTCACAATAATGTTTCATAAGGTCTAGCCCTAGGTTTTACATTTTTAATCATTTTTCATAAGCTCGACGGGTAGCTCAATTATGTGCGCATATTAAACAGGTCTTTTGGTTTAATGATTTTTGGCTGAGTTATGTCCCTTGAAAAAAATGTAAATAAAGTCTGTTCGGACTCTTTCTCTTATACTAATGCAGTTTCAATGAAAACTTACAGTATCGATGGGTTACTCAAGTACTTGCGCATATATTACTGATTTTTGGGTTGAATGATTTTTTGCTGAACTAGAGAACGCTTTTTTCTGTAAATGAAATGTGTCTCCTGTTTCACAGTAGCTACATAATGTAATTGGCTATCACGAGGCGACACGCGTGATCACTGATTGCTCTTGTTGAAGTTGAAAAATTCTGCATTATTATACAGGTTTGAGGAAAGTTGAGCACAATGTCCTATCGCAAACTTTTATTATTGTTCATTTTTCCCGTTTTAAGTGCCCAAATTGATCTGTTTTATGATTGTAGGCTTTTTGGTCTCAGTCGAGGACTTTTTAGTGTACTCTTTGCTTGTTTATTTAAGAATTGTATAATAAATAAACACAATAAAAGTATAAAGATGCCATAGAGTAAATATAGATGTACAGGTATAAACTTTTCCTGCATAGACCGTATAACACGTCTCGTAATTGTGTCATTATACACAAGGAAAGAAAAGCCTAAATCAGCACTCGCCCGGGACTACATGTATAGTGAAAGTTGAGAAAACCGGACGCTGAGAAAATCGGAACTCTCTAAATACCGGACGAATAATTCAGTCCCAAATTTTTCCTTCTTTAAAGTATTGTATTAAACATTGACAATACCGGAATCTGTAAAAACCGAATATCGGACGGTTGATAGGGGACAACACAGTGAAATATATAGATAATTACCATGACAATACCGGACGACGAAGGTTTGAATAATCTTGTGTACTTATCAATTGGTTGTGCCTTATACGCCAACTGAGCGGTAACGGAACACTGATTATCTGATTTGTTTATTATGTCTCTTTTCACAGTTTGATATATTGTTAGGTATATACGTTACCGTTTTATATAAATGCCAAACTGCACGACGAATTGATCAGTTAAAATAAGTATGAATAAAAAACAGAGTATTTTTATACTGCGTTGCTTTATGTATATTCATTTCCCAAAATGACAACGCAACGGAAACGACATTTATCGGCGTTAAGTTCTATTCCATGGCCGAAAAGAATTCGACGAGAGCTGTCTATAAATAACAAATTTAAATTAATTAAAGACAGTGAAACTTTGCCGATACCTACTTTAAAAATCTTTATCTGACAAATATGGTATTGACAATATTTACAATTGGGGCATTATTATAAACAAAGTGAACTATGTTCGTTAAATCATTATCCATTACCCAAACGGACTTTATCGTTGCGAGGAAACTGTTGTTTGTTTAAATCTAAATTTTTATTGTATTTATTTGCAATAATGGGACAAAAACAATTAAAACAGGATATTTTATTGTATTTTATCATTTCTTTATTTAACATTATACGTACACATGATCATGAAAATGCAAATATACAGCATCCTTTGTAAGTCATTGCTCGGTATATAGGATCCTGAACAGCTGAAGGGGACATTCAGAAAACCGGACCGCTGAGAAAACCGGACAAAACCCTCGGTCCGAAAGCCGTCCGGTTTTCTCAACTTTCACTGTATATGCAACTGTTATTTTTTTCTCCCTTGATAAGATAGTTTACAAACCGGTGTTAAAGCCCAGCTATATGACCGATATGAAAAGCAATGATATTTTCAACAAACTCTTTAAAAATCATTTGATGTACATTTAAATGACATTATGCCTATTTTGTCATTGTCAAGTTGTGCTGAATTGTTTTTTTTTATATTTCAAATGATTCACTGTTAAAAACGGTGATTGACCAAGAGTTGATATGAAATAAAATGTTCAGGATAAAATATAAGTATGCCTAAAATTGAAAAAAAAAACTGTCCAACTATGTTTTATTAATTGAATGTTTCGGGTAATTTACAATGGAACTTTAAAGAGATATTTTAGGACCGTGTTAGTATTTAATGAATTCTTGGAAAGTATATTATAAAATTGAATAGAACAATGGCAAAATGTTTTCAACTGCTCATTCATAATATAGCCTTGAATAAGCACTATGTAATTTTAGAATAAGTTTTACTTGTTCTTTTTGGAGCTTTTTTGCCAAAGAAAACAAGTTAAACACCGGTACAGTGTACCGTACACGTACAGGTTTATATATGTGGAAATTTAATTTACTATACCTCGATACCTCTTCTAAAATGTAAAATAAACTCTAAAGATCAAAGAATAGCATTATTGTCAGGTGCAAGAGCATATTGCTTATCATTTAACTGGCTTTTGTAACCTTTTGGGTGCCCCTTTGATGATATATACCTGATCTCAGCTACACCTCGAATATATATACCAGTAATCAGTTCCGCCTTGGGGATACATACAAAATCTCAGTTACACCTCCGGGATATATACACGTTTTCGGATACCCTCGGACATATATAGTACCGGTTCTTAGCTGCTCTTGAGGAAAAAATACCCGTTCTCAGCTACACGTCGGGGATAAATATCCGTTTCCAGCTGCACCTCTGGGATATATACCCGTTTTTAGCTACATCTTTGGATGTTTTTCTATTCACAGCTTCACCTTGGGGATACATACCCGTTCTCAGCTACAACTCGGGATATACAAGTATGTCTATTCTCAGCTACACCTCGCCATAAATATCCATTCTCAGGTACCTTTTGGGTTATATATCAATTCTCAGCTACACCTTGGTGAATATATACCCATTTTCAAGATAAATGATAAAACCAAGAAGGGCTGATACGGGATTTAAATGGATAAAGGTTTGGTGTAAACAAGAAAGAAGGTGGGGTATCAATATCGCATTTTTGAGACAATATTGCACTTCAACTGGTAGCCTATTTTCGATCATTGATGTTTAATATTTTGATGATAAATGCAGTACCAGTGCATATTAATGCTTATTAAGACTTCTAAATTTTATTAAATAGGAGAAAACACAAGAAAAACAAAAAACACATGCACATAAAACATAAAAAAGACGTAAAAAGAACGCAAATATAATATAAGTATTAATGTACACTCCTAAACGATTTATGGCAAATAAACACTTAAAGTCGGTTATATATTATGGCTATGTATTTAAACAGTACTTGAAAAACAAGTATACTAAGTCCACATTTTCATTTCGGTCGGTTGGCAAATGCAAGTAAAGGAACATATCTAGCTAATATTTATTCACAATGTTTTTGAAATAGTTCTGCAAGTATAATATACATACGATATTTAGAGGTATCAATTTTGTTTAAAAAGATGACATTATTGAACACACATATATTTGGCTTGATATTATGGAGGGCGTTCATTGCCAAAATTCCAGGCATGTAAAGTTTTCCTTTTGACAACTACCATTGAAAATGCGAACGTCTTTGTGTAGCATTTTTGCTTGTATTCGTGCACAGCAAAAATATGCCTCTTCATCCAAGCTTTTGATTTATTTTTAGTCGATCCTGAAATATTATATTATATGCTTAAAAGCAGAATACCAGCTTAAATCATATCATAGTAATTTTACTGTCTGTTCAACTGTTACATGAACTGTATGCAAGAAAGAACTTTGACAGAAAACTCAAATAGGCGAACGTTAGTGATTAAACAATGCAGTACCATGTATGCAACACTTACAATAATATATATACGATAAGAAATACGTCAATTCAGTTTTGAGAGAGAACTAAAGCATTTTATCGCAGTTTAACAGAATAAAATGGTTAACATAAAGGGTTTATCCTAGTAAGATACTGAACTTTCAGCAGGATTTTAAATTAACAAATCAACACGCCACCTGTCTTCCGTGATATTTTAAGTATGACTTTAAGTATGTGTTCTTGTTTAGGTTACGAATTACATGCAGTTGCGTACGTACGGAGCCCCCAAGATGACAATTTCCACACTTTTGTCCCTGGAACTTCGTTTTTACGAAATATTAATTCGTAATAACGAAATATTTTTTCATAATTATTAAATATTAATTCGATATCACAAAATATAAATTTGTAAAAACAAAATGTAATTTCGTAATTAAGAAATAATAATTCGTAAAATTTAATACGAAATAAAATTTTGTAAAAACGAAATAATTTTTTTCTACGGTTTAAAGAGTTTTGGTAATATTTATAAAGAAGGCATTGAAAATAAGTTCCTAACTAAATATAAGGCATGTAAATGCAGTTTTATTAATGTTTTTTTCACTCCCCAATTTTAATTAATTAAAACTATTGTATATAAATAAAAACATCGCCAGTAAAAAGCGTTGCCGCCACTGCTGTGATAGTACATACGCTAGGAAACATTTGGTAAAATTGTGGTCCTGTGCTTCAAATCCAAACACGGACATTTTTTGAAATAAAATGTAATGTTTTTATGATCGCACAGTGCCCATACATAAATTGCAAGGAATACACTTTGATTAGTGAAAATCTGAAGCCTCTTCATTTTTATTTAGTTTTACTAATGTATATGATAAAAGAAAGTAATAAAATAGCATGTTTATTTTTTAAGATTAATTGCCTCAAACATTAAAACATTGCTGATAAGAACATGTATTTGACAAGAGGGGAAAGAGGATATTTTGGATAGAAAAAGACTTATCACTCAAAAACCCTGTTCACTTAAATATAATAACATGAGAACAATTCGCCTTATAATCACAGGGTTGATCCAGGCTTGCAAATGACCCCTGTGTGAGATTAGTAGGGTCTTTGTCATGCTCACAATGACATCAAATACGATTTCGTAAAAAGAATTAATATTTCATAATTACGAATTAATATTTCGTAAAAAACAAGCATTTTTTTTCGTTAAAACGAATTACATGTAAATTCCGGGACAAAAGTGTCGAACATGTCACGGTTTCCGTACGTACGTGCGTATAAATTGATACACACCTTAGCAGGAGAGGAAGAACACTTTCAAGTACACTCTTTGTGTTATAAAATATAGTTATGACACTTCACAATGTACCACAGTACTTGTTATAATGTAATTCAAAAGATACATAGCCTATTTATTGACTTATTTATCCTTATCTAAATGACATTGGAACGTGTGGTACCTAATACAATTTAAAATGGATTTCAAGAGTAACTATAAATGGGTACAAAGCTGTATGACACAAAAATATGGCAGATTTATTATGAAACTGGAGTAGCCTGTAAATCCTGACTTTTGAAAACAAATCTTGAGATGAAATGTTTGCTCTTGCGGCTTATCAAATGTAATAAATTTAGTGTTCGCCAGCATTCAGCACATGTCGAACTTATAGTAGAAGACTGAATTTTTAAAGAAACGATTATGTGCAAATATAAAAGAGACAAAAAACAAAAGAGGACAAAACAGCTATCAATTGTTTATCCCTGTTAAGATGCGGAGTATACCATACGTAGACATTTTTCTTAATGTCTAACTTTTTAAACAATTAAGAATGAATGAAGGTGTGGCCACCCTAATGTACACTTAAATAAACTGACGAAATGATAATATTAGACAGTTCTATTTCTTAAAATATGGTGTATGCAAAATCTTAATGCAATTTACCGTACGATTCACGATGTATTTAAACTTGTCTTAATTAAAACTTGTACATTACAAGGGCTCGTTTTTCTCAAATATGGAAGTCTAAAAATTCAAAATCATCCTGATAAAAAAAATGCATTCTTATTGAAAAGTGTTAAGAAGCAAAAGGCAAACGACTAAAGAAATTGGTTGTTTCTTCTCAAAATGATTGATATATGTATAAAAATGTTACCCTACTTCGTCAATTTAAAACACTTCTTTTACAATTTCCTACTGAAAGCACCCAATTTGAATTATCCCTACATGTAAATTTACCAAATTGAGGGGCTTACAACAAAGGGTGTATTTTTTTCAGAAGAATATTGGATGATCTTTAGTGGTGCCATGTATCTTAATTTTATTAGACTTTGAAAATATGAGGAACAATTTTTTTAATGAACATACCTTTATCTAGCCAATAAATTCCTATTTTAACTATACGATTAAAATTTAACTCTTTTTTATTTAAATATGATCTAAATGATGCATAAATAATAAAGTTAGTGAAAAAAAGAAAGAAAAAAAATTGACCCTACTTGAGTTTGAACCCACAACCCTAAGTTCCCATGTATTTGACAGTATTTGTAGCTTATTTTAAAACTTTTCAAAGCGGAATAAATGCATTTAGGCCTTCAAGCACAATACCTATAAAGCAAAGGTAGTCATACGCTCTAGACACCAATTAAACAAGTTTGAAAGCTTTATCATATTTGTCAATGAAGGTTTGATCAATGTTCAAGTTATATCATCAGAATGACATGTAATAAAAATGAAAGAAAATATAACTAAATCATTTACTTTATATTCCTTCATATCAGATGAATGCACATGTCTGTCTTTATGCTTACATCATTTTATACTGCATTATTATTATTATTATTATTATTATTATTATTATTATAACTATTATTATCATTATTATTAAATACATATATTAAGAAACTTGTATCTGTTAAACGGAGAGAATGAACACTTAATGATCAATGAGGAACATATTTTCCAAAAATTTATTCTGATGCAGTATAAAAAGATTTAAGCATAAATATTCCTACTAGTAAGATGGGGATTTAACATGTCCAGCACATACCATCTATACACGGCAATATATTACAATACTATACTATAATTATCAAAACAAATTTGTAGTGCTGTTTACTTTGCTTCAAATGATATTGAAGTATTATTCCAACGTAACATGCATTCTCTTATGGAATGTATCATTTATGTTGACAGAAGGAAATTTAAAGCAGCCAAATAACATTTTTTGTTATCAAAAGAAGTCATTCTGGTTTATATTAGAAATTTTTTGTAAATACATTTATTCACATTGAAATAAGCTTTTTGAAACAAAAGTATATCTTCCATTTTTTTGTGTTTTGATTTTAATGAAAATAAGATACCAGAGTATATTGAACAGATTTACTAAGAACATCACTTAAAGTTTGATATATTTTATATAAGTACTGTTTTGAGAAATTTGTAGAAAATTGTTGAAATTTTGCTTAAAAAACTGTTTCAACTTTGTCCAACTTCACCGTTATACAAAAAAAGAGTACAGTTTATATATTTTCTTTTCTGGCAAATACACAGCCTCAGACGCGTATACACTAAAGAAAATTGTTGACATATTTAAAAGATTTTGCCTGCGCAATCATGCAATTTTGTAATCGTCATTGTTTATACAACCCAAGAAATCAAAAAATGTACAATTCTATAATCTTGCGAGAGTGTTTAGACAAAATTTCACGTTTAACTAGAGAAGGTAAAATATGATATCAAGATTCTTTGATTGACAAAGGCTTAAGTGTGTTTGTGTTGTAAAAAAACGACTGCCAGATCAAATACGTGTCTGTAGGGACATTTCGCTCAATCCAGATTTGAAAAAGAAAAAAAAAAACATCATAAAGCATAAAATAGAATGCAAATTGCTCTTGGACATAATTAACATCGAGTCATTATTTTTGCATTTAACTTTTCACCACAAAGGAAAGATGGTTACATTTCGATGATGAAATGTCGATTTTAAAAAGGTAAATTCAACAATATTTACGAAATTACTACACAGGAAATTTTAATGTTATGAATTTTGTCTCAACAGTCGTCATCAAACTTATGAATGGGGTATCATTAAAACTTGAGCATAAACCTAACTGTTACTTCATCAAATCAAGTGTCTCTTACAACATGTATCAAATCCTAGCGAAGGTGACTTGCTGTATTTGGTTCAAACATTTTATTTTAAATGTCATTTTCAAAAAGCCAATGAGCTGATATTCATGATGAGTAACAAAAGCTTACAAAAGGTTTTCTAATAGTGGCTCACAAAATATGATACTATAAATTTAAAATCCTTCAATAGCTTACGTGATTTTTTCGTTACCAACACTTTAATTTAATTAGTCAGCGCTACGGAGAGTGACGATTATACTATTACTAGTACATGTAGTAATATTTTAATATCGTCAAAATGATTGACGTCTTATTTTTGACTAATACATAGTACTTATACATTGATAATTTTTTGTGTTGTATAAGACCAGACGGTTATTTGTATTCTTTGAACAATGATAATGAATACCATTTTATCTACATTCAATCCTTAAAGGTCTGTGGTCAAGAATAGGCATGATTTTTTGTTTTATCTATTTCTCTACTTAATCTCGAGGTGTTGACTCTATTATCTGTTATGCTGTAAAAATACCATGTTGTATGTACATCATGCATGGTCTCAACAAAGTAACAATTACCATTTTCCATAAGTTTTTATCTTTGAAGTTTGGCATAAAAATGTTTCAACTGAAGTTTGTTTGAGTAAACCAATTGTATATTCACTACAAGATTTTTAAGAAAATGCAAAAAAAATTCTTTGATTTAGTGTCGGTGTTATCTCCCCAATCAATAAAACAATTTTTCAATAAGCAAACTTTTAAAAAAGAAACGCTACCGGTATCAACATATTGTTATTTAAGATCGCCAGCTTTTATTTATTATCCTCGAAACATTTTTAAACAAAATTGGTATATAAGAAGGGGCAATAAAATTATTGATAAAGGATTGAAAATTGAATGGAAAACTAATACATGTATTGACAGAATGTGAAAATGGATTGTAAACATGGTTTACAGTGGGTCTTTCCAGGGCTTGGTCTTTTGAAGGAGTTTGTTTGTTAAGGGCGTTTTTGATTTTTGCAATTAATGGGTTATTAAAGAATACTCGTTTTGTGCACATTCGTGAGTACAAATAAAAATCTTAAGTGTTTTATATGCTAACTTAATATTAAATACTAACTAGTTAATATACATCAACTATTATCACATAATGGTAAATTATACTGTATGTTCATCTGTATGTTCATCTGTTACATGAACTGTATGCAAGAAAGAATTTTGATTTGGCAGAAACCTAAAAAAGGCGGACGTTAGTGATTAAACAATGCATTACTAGTTACAAAATAACAATTAAAAAAATATATATTTGGCCACACATACTTACTGAATATGGGTAATGTAATTTTGAAAAACCTACAATTCTATAGATGGAAAGAAACAAGTCAATTCATGTTTTGAAGAGAAAAATATGCATTTGTTGCAGATAAGCAAAATAAAATGTTCATCATAATGGGTTTATCCTAGCAAGATACTATAGTTTCATTTGGATTTTACTTTAGCAAAGAAACACGCCACCAGTCGTCCGTGTTTGGGACTTTTATTTCATTTGGTTTTGCTGGCTAATTAAATCCAGATGCGTACGTGAGTATAAATATACATAAATGAGCAGGAGAGGGAAAAAGATTAATAAAAACTTTTTCAAGTACACTCTTGGTATAATCAAATATTTTTATGACACTTCACAGGGTACCACAGTACTTGTTATAAGTAAATCAAAAGAAACACACCCTCTCTCTCTACATATACTTATTTCTCTTCATCGAAATGACGTTAAAACGTGGGTACCTGATCAAATATAAAATGGATATCAAGAGTAACAAGAAATTGGTACAAAGCTGTATTACACAGAGATATGGCAGATTTATTATGAAACTGAAGTAGCCTGTAAATCCTGACTTTTGAAAACAAAGCTTGAGATGAAATGTTTGCTCTAACGTCTTATCAAATGTAATAAATTTTATACTTGTCAGCAGTCAGTACTTGTCAAAACTTATTTTGGAGGCATGAACAATAATTTGAAAGAAACAATTTTTGGGCGTATGACAAAGTTTTAATTTTCAGAAGTATTTTCGATGATTTTGTCATATTTTATTTAGTTTTGTCATGTATTTTAAGTTTCTTAAACTTTTAAAATATTAGGAACGTATTTTTTCCAATGAACCTAAAGTTATCTAGACAATACATTCCTATTATAACTATATGATTAAAATTTAACTCTTTCACTTTCAAAATGGATCTAAATATTGCATAATAATAATATTGTTAAAGATACAATAGAAAGAAAAAAGGTTGACCCTACTGGGTTTGAAAAAACAACCCTCAGTTTCAATGCATTTGACAGCATTTGTAGCCTATTAATATACTTTTAAAAGCGGAAGTAATGCATTATAATGGTCATACCTTAAAGTACGATACCTATATAGCAATGGTTATACGACTCTAGACATCAATTAAACAATTCATTTAGTGCAAATACAATAATTATATACGATATACTATAGACTATAGTTACAAACATATGAATCAGAAGTTAAGAAAATACAACTTATAAATAATATGAAACATCAAGACTAAAAATAAACTGTTTACATGCAGTACACTAGTACACAAGGTATAATACTTTGAATCGTCATATAAAGAAAGAAAAAAGACGAAGAAGAAACAATTATGTATTATAATAGTGACTTGCGATATATAAATATTTTGCAAACAAATATAAAACAAAGTCAGAAAAAACAAATCGCCAAGTCCCATGGACATATATTTCATTGGTTATAGAAAAACGTCATGTATATCAATATAGACAATCAAGTCCAACCATGCTGAAAATCTTATTACGACCAATATTAGAAAAATACCCTTTTTCACCTTTCATATTTTATGGCGTTGATAAACGGATTCAGAAAATTGGCTAAATGAACCATTATTTTATAATCAAAATATTGTTATTGGTAAATCACTTTTTTAATATTGGAACCAAAAAGGTGTTATATATATATTAATGACATTTTCGATAAAGAAAATATAATTTTGACTTATTTAAACGTACAATTTCAAAAATCTGTTTGTATAACACTTTATGGGAATAAAAAAATGTATAAAGACATTTCTTTTAAAAAATCAAAATTAATGTTAATCTTATAGATAACAACAATAACCCTTTCTGCCTACTTATTTATCTTCCATTATTAAGATTAAACAAAATATTTAACCATAACACTGAAAATTCAACAAGTCAGAAGAAACGGCACACTGAATTCTCAGTTGAACAAACCAAATAGAAATCCTATTATAGTTTGCCCTTCAAAAACACTAAAAGTGCTTTTAAACAGTGGCTGCAATTTGGAAAATTGCATAGAATATTTAAAAAAATGAGTACTTTTACAAACTCAAATTGAATGACTTTTTTCCACTTTGCTTATATTGAAATATAGAAAAGGAAAGCATTAAACATCTCTTCTGGATATGTCGTCATACATCTAGGCTTCAAAATAAGTAAAAATAGTACGTGGGAGACAAAATGTAGAAAAATTGAAAACTATCCCAGGTACAAAAACTATACAACTAAATAATGCATCCCTATAAACAAAACGGTTATTTTTCAAATTAGACATTTAATGGAACTTTAACGTAACTTAGACAAAATCTTTTTCTTCAATTGCAATACAATTTAAACAGAAATATAGCTTTCAAAAGAAACACTTTATTGTATTTTTAAAAAACAAAATTGGAATCTGGAAAAACATCTATTTCTACCTACACACCTCAGATTAAGCTTATACGTAAATATTTTCATATCAGCAATGAATACTATCTATGGCATGTATGGTCAGTGTACCAAAAGGGGGCAAGTTTGTTTATGTTTATTAATATTCTTATATACATATATCTTATATTATTCGTTCCGGTCATTGTAAACATTGTATAACATGAATGAATTTGTTAGGTGCTGTTTGGGATGCCCTCCACCATACAGCACCGTATGACGAGGACAATAAAAAGGCCAACGTAGCTTTGACTGCTTTATCATTTGGAAGGCTTTACTGATTTGCCATAGTTTTATGTATATTTGATGCATTATCATATCAGTCAATGAATGTTTAATCATGTAAGAAAATATGAAATGCAACTTTATCCTTTACTTAGATGTGTTCATTCTTATCAGATATACAACAAATGTCTATCTTAGAATACAACCAGTTTTCAAGTGTTTGCTTTATTTTCTTATAGGAATGTGATCTATAGATAGGGATGTGTCAATACAAAGAACATTGTCTTTTTATAATCAGGGAGAATATTCACTGGCTTTATGGCGTATATCTTTAAGCCATAACATCTTTTGTCTGAATATCACGATAACAAGGTTTCATGAATTTTAGCTATTTTAAGATAAAAAAAAGTTCATCTTTTCTTATAGCATCGAAAATATCGAAGTGGTATCCAACCTGGAATAAAATATGTTGCACGAACAATACTGATTATTTGTGTATTAGTTTTAGAAAACAACAATAGATAATGATAATGATAATAAAAACAATGCTTGAAATTATAAAAAAAATATGGTAATGATTATAATAAAAATAATAATAATAATAATAATAATAGTAACTATAATAATAATATAATAATAATAATAATAATAATAATGATAATAATAATATAATAATAATAATACTAATAATAATAATAATAATAACATTAAAACAATAATAATAATATAATAATAATAATAATAATAATACTACTAATAATAATAATAATAATAATAATAATATAATAATAATAATACTACTAATAATAATAATAATAATAATGATAATAACAATAAAACAATAAAACAATAATAATTATAAGTAAGGAGGGCATTTAACATGTCAGGTATACACTATTTATACACGGCAATAAATTACGTCAAGAGCCTTTATCGACACAATTTGAAGTGCTGTTTTCTTTGCTTTAAAATAATAAATTGAAATATTTCAAACAGGTTTTCATTTGAACGTGCGACTTCCCTTTTACGGGCCAAAGTTAGGACAATCTAGATAATTGGGCATTGGCGTATTGGCCAGAATTATTATACTTATGAGTTAAGGTGTATATTCTACCGTAACAAGCATTCTCTTAGGAACGCATAATTTATGTTGACCGAAGGACGTTTAAAGCCAAACATTTATTTAATCAATTAGAAGCTATTCTAGTTCTTATATGAAACGTTTTGGTTTGCTCCATACTTCAATTCAATGTTATATTTAGATGTAATTCGTGAGCTTTGATTCTTGTTCTGTAAGTGTTGAAATTTGTTATCGCTCAAGTGTGAGCTAGAGGGCATGCATGACGTTGTACTTTTACATTATCCCTCATGTACAGACTCAATTAAACATTTTTAAGTTTTCATTAAATGTTGTTGTTATAAGTGATTCCGAGGGATCATATTTGTTCCAGTTTTTAAGTAAACAAATTCTAGAAGCAAGATGTCCAAAACAAGCCGCCATCTTACAACACATTTTCAGTTCAGAACAAGTGCAGTAGAAACAAGGAATATTGCCGCTGCGGTTAAGATTCTAACTCGCAACCTCCTGCGTTAGATGGAAGATAATAAACTGCGCTAAATAATCAATTTGCTAACGAAGTGGATGGTGAGGTAGTAATTTTACTTATGAAGATTGGTGTTTAGATTGAAGGTGTAACAAATTTTAGATATACGATATACGTTCTTAATCAATAATCGTGAATCAATTTTTGTACCGAACACATGTTGTTGTTGTTGTTTTTTGCATTTTTTTATATTTGACAAATATATTTCAATAAAAATATTAATTGACATATCTGTATGTGTTTAATTTAAGCATTTGTAAATCATGTATGTTATCTGAAATCATAATTTTGATGAATACTTTATGAAACTAATTTTATTAGGATTTGATAATTTACCAAAAGGTGTTTGGTGAAAGCGAAAGTAGAAATTATAAACCAATTACTTCGTTCCCTTATTATTACAGACCTGAATCTCTTCAATTTAACCAATATATAACAATAATGTAACTAAAATTTGTCCATTATCTGACCAAATTCAGACGTTCCAAAAAGTGCCACAGACGCTCACAGGAAAATCTGTCCTTATTTTATTAAATCTATATACATGTATGTCACAGGTGAGAAAATGTGCAGCCTCACCGGGACTCGAACCTGGGACCGTCAGAATATTGTATCCGGCCGCTTACACATCTTCTCCCCTATATAGTGAACAGTGACAATTACTCCCCTGCTATATTGAAATTCCTCCTAGAATTTCACAGAACAATGTGAATTAAACCCTGAGCTGTATTCAATCACAGTCCCCCGTTGGGCGCCTAATGTCACAGAGTGAGCAAAATGTGCAGCCTGACTGGGACTCGAACCCGGGACAGTCCGAAAATAAATAAGTACAGAATCCCTAAAGAAAGCCCAACACGACAAAATTGAAAATGTTGCAGGCTCAATTTGATTGAGCCTGTTCATGGACGGTACTGGAAAGTGCAAGTTACCGAATACTGTAACGCGGCTCTACTGACTGAACTATCCGGCAGCTTACACATCTTCTCCCCTATATAGTGAACAGTTCTGAACCGTAATATGTATATAATATAAACAAGGGGTACAAGTTGTGGCCTCGCATTACAAGCACAGGCTTGTAAAATGCATTCACACGTGTATTTAACTGCATAAAATATCCTATATTCCATCTAAGTTTTTGTAGAAGTTAATATATGAATGAGTCATTACTCAAGTTCTACTACAAACTCTTCATTAAAACATGTAACATTGCAGGAAAAAACTATTAGTTATACTACAATCTCTTGAATTAATCATGTAACATTGCAGGAAATAACTAACATTTCAACATTTACATTGGTTGTCAAATTGTCGTCCATTATGCAGGTATGTTGCGAGTAATTTCATTAGCTGATGAAAAAGAAACACTATTCCTTGCGGCTAAACATATTATCCGGATTATTATTATAAATTAGCCAATGAAATTGACTGTCACTTAGAAAGTTGGGTTTACACATGGAACATATGGCAACATTCAAACTGGAAGCGGTGATTAGAAATTATCAAAACAAACAAAAAATGTTAAAATTATTTGTACCAGAAGTTAACGATTGCATCATTGGTGGTGGTGGGTGAATGATATTTAACCAATTACATGATTTAACTTGATTATATAAGCATACTATATACATGTAAGCATACAATTATTTTACACATGTAACTTTACAAACAGAAATTTTACGAAAGGTTTAAAAATGAAACACGAAATGTTATTTAAATAATATCTTGTCCATGTATCAAAGTGAGTGTTTTTTTTAGACATGAATGTCCAATAATCAAAAAGAAAAACAGCTGTCGTATACTGCGTTGTATCCCTTGTTATATTTATTATGGCCCCCTTCAAAGAAGTGGGGGTATACATGTATTGATTTACATTTGTCTGTCGGTTTGTCGGTTTGTGATAACTAAAGAAAGCTTGGTATGATGATTGCTTATGACCAGTAGATGACTCCTATAGATTTTGGGGTTAAAAGGTCAAAGATCAAGGTCACATTGACCTTGTAGGTGAAAACGATGTCCGGGTGATAACTAAAGAATGCTTAAGCCTAGGAACTTCAAACTTGGTTTGATGATTGTTCATGTCCAGCAAATGACCCCTGTTGATTTTGGGGTCAAGATTTAAAAGGTCAAGGTCACATTAACCTTGTAGGTGAAAATGGTTTCCGAGTGATAACTAAAATACGCTTTGGTCTAGTAATTTCAAACTTGGTTTGATGATTGTACATGACCAGCAGATGACCCCAATGGGTCAAAGATCAAGGTCACATTGACCTTGTAGGTGAACAGTTTCTGATCAATAACTAAAGAATGCTTAAGCCTAGGAATTTCAAACTTGGTATGATTATTGAACATGACCAGCTGATGACCCCGGCTTATTGATTTTGGGTTAAAGGGGTCAAAGGTCAAGGTCACATTGACTTTGTAGATAAAAACAGTTTCCGATCAATAACTTGACAACCCATGGGCTGTTGGCCCTCAAACTTCGAAGGTGCATTGAACTTGACCAGTAGATGACCCCTATTGATTTTGGGATCAAAGATCAGGGTTGCATTGACCTTGAAGTTAAAAAGGTTTCCTATCATTAACTTGACAAGCTATGGGCTTTTGCCCTCAAATTTTAAAGGTGCATTGGTCTTGGTCGGTAGATGACCCCTAATGATTTGGGGTCAGGGGGGAAAAGGTCAAGGTTGCATGACCTTGTATTTTAAAATGGATTTTTTTATCAATTACTGGACAGCCCATAGACCCTTGACCTTCAAGCTTTACAGATACATTGCTTTTGGTCAGAAGATTACCTCAATGGATTTTTGTGTTAACTGGTCAGAGGTCAAGATCACATTGACCTTATAGGTAACAATGTTTTCTGATCAATATCCCAGCTTATTGACCCTTTACCTTCAAACTTCACAGGTGCATTGATCTTGGCCTGTAGATAACTCCTATTGATTTAGGGTCAAAGGCCAATGTCATATTGACCTTGTATGTAAAGACTGTTTCTGGCCAATAACTCAACATTGGTAGATATTTTTTTATTAAACCAAAAATTCTTTTGCTTAACACATTTCAAGGTCTTATGTAATATAACAACTTGGCTGTCATTAATGAGGCCTACATGATTCATAAAGTTGATGCATATATTATTTTGGTAAGATTGGAAACAACTTTGTCATAAAATTGCTGCACACAACCTTTGCTGTCACAATTTTCTAGTCACTAGTCATGACCAAGTAATTAACCCTTACTGTTTTTTTGGTCACTAGGTCAAAAGTCAGTCATAATAAACTGATCACCTGACTAATTGGCTGCCGATAGGGGACATACATGTTTTACAAACATATCTTTGACTAATTGGCTGCCGATAGGGGACATACATGTTTTACAAACATATCTTGTTATATATATAATGGGAAAAGAAAAAAATGACAGAAGCCCCTGAGCATACGTTGCGGGGTTAGGTCCCCAATGTGATACGCCCATGTAAATACTCAAAAATATTTTAATACTTTAACACGAATTTGACATCTGTTACAACGATAAAACAGGGTTTTCAAACATACATGAAAAATATACTGTATCCCACTGCTCATAAGTAAATGCTTCCGGTGTCAGAAACATCTTCAAAGGTTGTGAAACCTATGACTTACATTGGTCCAGATAACAAATTTACATGTATAGAACTGGTTGACCTAATTGCTTCATATCAATTAGATAAATACCACAGCATGTTTTATAAGTAAATTAGTATTTATAGTTTATTGAAAGTTGTAACAATTTCTGTAATAATCATAATCACATATGCAGGCCCAGGTCATATATCTCATATACCAAAATATTTTTTTTTATTTTTCCTAAATTTTATTTGGTCCAGGGAAGACTGATCCAGTCCAGTGTTTATTCAAAGATTACTACATCTATAATAGTTTAATATTAACTGGAGATATCTGATGAAAAAATCCCATCATGCCTGTAATAGTTTGTTGTCCCTGTATCTGATTAAGTAAAAACGCAGTTGCTGCTATACATATCATATTTACTCAATATTTGGACTTTAGATTGCAATCCGATACCTTCAGTTTACTTATTTATATAAAATATAAACATAAATTACTTTGTTTTTTGTTTTGTTTAGATATTGATTGTTCAGGATGGCACATCAACTTCAGTTAGAGAAGGAAAAATACAGACAGTGGGTAAAAGCTGGTTTAGGACTTGGATATTTAAAGGATGGACTGGTACCATTCTGTAATGACATAGCTGACCAACAACATAAGGATATCTTACAAAACATTTGGTCTACAAAGTTACTACCATCAACTGTGACATGTGGGGGCTGTCAAGTTGAAACTCTCAAGCCAGACCATAAGCCAGTACCTGGGAATGCTGGAAACAAAGTCTGTCCTCTTGGGCAAGTAAAATGCAACTGTTGCTTTAAGGGCAAAATTGCTTGTCCAAACAACATATGTGGCGCCATCTATGACTATATTGTGCAGCATCATGCATCCTCACCACCTTCACCTAACTGGAAAAACAGCGATGCTCAACAGTGGTCGACAGATCCTTGGAGCATTTGTAAGTGTTTTATAAATGCTCCAGGGTACGAGCAGAAACAATCTGCTGGTGAAACTGATTGTACTGGGTTATTACATCTAATGATAAATAACCAGTATTTTCATAACCACATTGGATGTGATGTCACAGTAACAAACAATCTTTTTACAAAGGTAAATTATTAATAAAGTGTCTTGTTTATCTTTTATTAGCTGTATTGTAATGTAAATGCTGTATATTCAGCATCCAAAGTAAAATTGAAAATGAAAATCTAAAGATTCACAACAAAAGTATACAAATTTACCAGTCTTCTTCAATGGTTTCAAAGGTAACACCTTTTGTACTTGGTGTGGAGGTTCTGAAAATTGCCGATATGTTTTAATTTCTGATCAGTTTCAATAAGATTTATTAAGCTTTGTTAAAAGAATTTGAACATCTTGAATGCTGGCATATTCTCCGAAATGATAAATTTCATAATTTTTTTATACTCACCTAAAAATTTCGGGGGAGCACATAGTCGCCGGGTTGTCTGTCCGTCAGTCTGCACTCACAGGACAGTTATTATATGGCTAGAGTGACAATAGGTAACTGTTCTTCCTCTTTGATGTCATTATACCCCCACAAACGAAGTTTTGGGGGTATATAGGAGTCAGCTTGTCGGCCGGTTAATCATTCCGTCGGTCCATCGGTCGGTCCACATCATGGTTTCCAGACGATGACTAGAGTTTGGAGTGAGGTATTGTAATCAAACTTGGTATATAGCAACCTTATGTGGAAACCCCGGTTGGAATTGCATTTGGACCCCCTGGGGCCAAGGTCAAGGTCACCGTTACTAAAAATAGAAAAATGGTTTCCGGACAATAACTAAAGTAAGGAATGAGATATTGTAATCAAACTTAGTATATAGCAAGCTTATATGAAGACCCCGGTTGGTATTGCATCTGGAACCCCCTGGGCCAAGGTCAAGGTCACCGTTACTAAAAATAGAAAATGGTTTCCGGACAATAACTAAAGTAAGGAATGAGATATTGTAATCAAACTTGGTGTACAGCAAGCTTATATGAAGACCCCTGTTGGAATTGCATCTGGACCCCCTGGGGTCAAGGTCACCGTTACTAAAAATGGAAAAAATGGTTTCCGGACAATAACTAAAGTTTGGAATGAGATATTGTAATCAAACTTGGTGTACAGCAAGCTTATATGAAGACCCCGATTGGTATTGCATCTGGACCCCCTGTGGCCAAGGTCAAGGTCATCGTTAGTAAAAATAGAAAAATGGTTTTCGGACATAATTTAAGTTAGGAATGAGATATTGTAATCAAAGTTGGTGTAAAGCAAGCTTATATGAAGACCCTGGTTGGTAATGCATCTGGACCCCCCTTGGGCCAAGGTCAAGGTCACCGTTACTAAAAATAGAAAAATGGTTTCCGGACAATAACTTAAGTTAGGAATGAGATATTGTAATCACACTTGGTGTTTAGCAAGCTTACATGAAGACCGCGCTTGGTATTGCATTTGGACTCTCTGGGTTCAAGGTCACAGTTACTAAAAATAGAAAAATGGTTTCCAGACAATTACTAGGGTTAGGAATGAGATATTGTTATCAAACTTGGTGTATTAACAAGCTTATATCAAGATCCTAGTTGGGATTGCAATAAATTGAAATAATTCTTTGTACACAGTGCTGATGGTACTTTATTTTCTGTAGGTTTATTTCAAATTTTTCTTCAGACAACTTATTTTTTCAAAAGTCAAAGTTGCTGGTGGGGTATTAATCACCTTCAGTGATAGGTCTAGTTCATTCCGTAATGCTTTTATGTGGCTATTTTCTTTTGTGTGGCTAAAAAGAACAATAGAGAGAACAATAGAGTAGCCACATAATTACTTTGAGAATATCCGTCAGTCCGCATGTCAGTCCGAGCAAACATTTGATTAGAGCTTCATTTCGTAGTTAAATAAAGAACAAAAACTCATAAAATTCAAATTAAGAACTATTTTTTTGTTTTTATGAGCTTATTTTGCTTATGGACTTTGGTCCAGGTGGTGTTTATGAGCTGCTTTGCCTCATAAACATCAAAAGTAACAATGGTATGTCCGTCCGGACGTACATACGTCCCAAATTCATGTCCACCCAATAACTTTGTTATTTGAAGTCGGATTTTACAACAATTTCACAGAAATGATCACCATATTGAGAACACCTGTCACACACAACATTTGGGTCGCTACCCTGAAGGTCAAGGTCACAGCATGACCTTGCAGCAAAATCGTGTCCGGCCCATAACTTCGTTACTTGAAGTCGAATTTAACGACTATTTCACAGAGATGATCACCATATTGAATCAACGTTTCGCATGTAACATTTGGGTCACTACCTTGAAAGTCAAGGTCACAGCATGTCCTTGCAGCAAAATCGTGTCTGGCGCATAATTTTGTTCTTTGAAGTCAGATTTTAAAACTATTTCACAGAAATGATCACTATATTGAGATAATGTGTCGTGGGCATCATTTGGGTGGTTACCTTGAAGGTGAATGTCACAGCATGACCTTGCAGGAAAATCCTGTCCAGCCCATAACTTCGTTATTTGAAGTCTGATTTTACAAAGTTCTATTTTACAGAAATGATCACCATATTTAGACGACGTGTCATGTGCAACATTTGGGCGCTACCTTGAAGGTGAAGCTCACAGCATGACCTTGCAGCAAAATCGTGTCCAGCCCATAACTTTGTTATTTGAAGTCGGATTTTCCAACTTTTTCACAGAAATGATCGCCATATTGAGACAATGTGTCGTGCGCAATATTTGGGTTGTTTTTACACTTTGAACTTTGTCTGTAAAATAACTCTGACACTACAAGAGGTATACCTTTCTGTGTCCAAAACCTATTTGGGGATCATCACCCGGTTCAATTGGCTCTTGTTCGAATAGAAAATTAAGACACAATTATCCCAAATTTGCCATGTGACATTTTTAGCTCGACTATTCGATAAGAATAAGTAGAGCTATTGCAGTCACCCGAGCGTCGGCGTCGGCGTAACCACTTATGTTAAAGTTTTTGTAATAGTTCAAATATTTTCAAAGTCCATTGACATATGGCTTTGAAACTTTGCACACTTGTTCACCATCATGACCCCAACCTGTAGACAGGAGGAGGTAACTCTATCAAGCATTTTGACAGAATTATGCCCCTTTTTCGACTTAGAATTTACGTTAAAGTTTTTGTAATAGTTCAAATATTTTCAAAGTCCATTGACATATGGCTTTGAAACTTTGCACACTTGTTCAACATCATGACCCCAATCTGTAAACAGATGGAGGTAACTCTATCAAGCATTTTGACAGAATAAGCCCCTTTTTCGACTTAGAATTTACGTTAAAGTTTTTGTAATAGTTCAAATATTTTCAAAGTCCATTGACATAAGGCTTTGAAACTTTGCACACTTGTTCACCATCATGACCCCAACCTGTAAACAGGAGGAGGTAACTGTATCAAGCATTTTTTTTACTATCAAGCACTAAGAATAGTCGAGCGTTGCTGTCCTACCGACAGCTCTTGTTGTAAAATATATGAAAAATGCCTGTATAATTCATGATAGCATCTTATATGTAGGTAAGTACCCAAACAATTTTCTACAAAACAATTTTGATTTGCTAATCACTGTATATTTATGCATATAATAATGTTGAAACTGTGTTTTTTATTCAATAGGTTCGTCACTATAGAAATGCTATCTTTCACTCAGGCAGCATGGAATTAGAAGAAAGTGAGGCAAATACTTACTTAGACGATATGATAGCAGTTTTACAAGATGGTAAAGAGCTATTACACCGATCAGATGCCCAGATAGCAGTGAAGAAACTTCAAGATGTAAGTGTAAATAATGAATTGTGTCAGTTTGAAATCTTTATGGAGTTAACTTATAATGATTTAAGATACAGTACAGATAACGAGGAATATGCAAAATCCTCGGAGGATCGAGGAATCCACTCGCAACTCCGCGAGAGTATTTGTCCATAAAAACGAGTGACTCCGCGTGAGAAACGTGTGATGAGAGTGACTCCCAGACGAAAATAAGAGCGCGTGACTCCGAGAGAGAATTACCGCGTAACTCCATGTCGGTGTCTAGCTGGTGTAAATAAATGCAAGTGCAATCTCATTTTACATTTCATTTTATATTACGATTCGAAAATAAAGATGATTTTTAGCTCGACTATTCGATAAGAATAAGTAGAGCTATTGTAGTCACCCACCCGAGCGTCGGCGTCGGCGTAACCACTTATGTTAAAGTTTTTGTAATAGTTTAAATATTTTCAAAGTCCATAGACATATGGCTTTGAAACTTTGCACACTTGTTCACCATCATTACCCCAACCTGTAGACAGGAGGAGGTAACTCTATCAAGCATTTTGACAGAATTATGCCCCTTTTTCGACTTAGAAATTCTGATAAAGTTTTTGTAATACCTCAAATATTTTAAAAGTCCATTGACATATGGCTTTGAAACTTTGCACACTTGTTCACCATCATGACCCCAACCTGTAGACAGGAGGAGGTAACTCTATCAAGCATTCTGACAGAATTATGCCCCTAATTCGACTTAGAATTTATGTTAAAGTTTTTGTAATACCTCAAATATTTTCAAAATTCATTGACATAAGGCTTTGAAACATGTTGAAATTTTATACTCTTCTTTGAGAGCATAATAGGACTCTCCCCAAGGCCTATAACTGTAATATGGATTTAAAGAAAAATTTTGCCTATTGCATTACTTAGAAAATTTTACCTTTTAATCAAGGCATTTTTTACTATCAAGCACTAAGAATAGTCGAGCGTTGCTGTCCTACCGACAGCTCTTGTTACGGTTGTTGTTTTCAATTAACCATCAGGGCTCACGCTGGCAGGAGCCAATTTGCTAATATAATTAAATTGGCTCAAGAAAATCACGATTGGCTCAAACTTACGAAAAGTATGACTTGGAATCTGCAGTCTAAATTTAGCATTTTCTATTTTAAGAATGTAAAAATACACATTTGGTTTTCCATCTAGACCTTCCGTTTTATCACTTCTTATCTCAAAACACAGCAACACAGTCTACTTTTTTGTGGGTCATTGACTGGTTTAGATCGTAACTTCCCCCCCTGAATGAAAAATTGATATGAACAGTGACACAGTCTAATACACTGACCTCGCGGTATGTTTACATGTTTATGAACTGATAAATATGACACTTATCGGTGTGGGAAATCATCGGTTATAATCTTTCCTTTTGATATTAATGAATCAAGTTGTCTACTTTTGTTTTCACTTGTGATACTTTACATCATGAACGAAGAATATTCGACAACATTTTTATTTTGAATGAATAATACATGCGTTCAATGATATTTGTTTAGAGATAGAGCATAAAAATATTATTAATAAATGAATAAATATCTAGCAAACCATTACTCGGAGTCACTCTTTTTGGCTCGGAGATTCACGGAGTCCCACGGACCTAATTGTCACTCGTTATTGACGCCGAGTCACTCTTTTGTGTACAAGAAATTTATAATCCACTCGGAGTCACGCTTTTTGAGATTACTTGATACTTAGAGAAATTTGCATATTCCTCGTTATCTGTACTGTAACATATCACTTAATTAAGGACAAAGTTTAGGTTAACAGGGTTTGAAGTGGTAAAGTATAGTCAAATTCAAAAAATAATCCCCTTACCTTAATTGATAAAGTCACATAAAAATATATATGTGCCTATTAAATGTTGAATTATAAACAAAAGAGATTTTTGTTTGTAAAGAACTTCTGAATTCCAAAAACTTTGAAATGCGAACAATTTTAAGGGTCCCGAAATTCAATATATTTCATACCTCTGAATTTTTGAGGACTTCTGAATTCTGATATTGTGATAAAATTTGGATTATAGCAATACAAATTTACTTCCAATATCCAGACATTGAAAAGGGATGTGAATGATTATTATACTTGAGATAATAAAAACCTGCAAAATGTTTGTATCTCCCATTTAGCTGTGACCATAATTATATATCTAAACCCCTATTAGAATCTAAACTTGTCAGGCATGTCAAATCCTTGATTTAAGTGTGAAATGAAAAAACTGAGATTTATTAAAAGAATACTGGTTGCATTGAAATATATGTAGACAATAACAGAAGAATGAAAAATGGAGACTGATAGCCAGATACCTATAAAACACACTCTCTTATAAAGTTTAAGAATGCAACAGAAAAGTGTGAAAATTAACATAAAGAACAATTGAGGTATTTTTTAAATAAAATGATATTGCTTTAAAATATGATATATGTAAGAGTGAATTTTAAAAATCACATAGCTAATGTAGTCTTAAAGAAATTGTAACAAAATTGTTATTTTTCATCAGCTGAAGAAGAAGGACTTCATTATTACAACTGAAGGTTTTGAAGATATTCTGGGGCAAATCAAGGAAGAAATGTCAAAAGTTTTGAAATTAACGGAAAATGCTGCTACTAAAGACGAATATGAGGACCTGAAAAATAAACTCTCAGAGGGAAAAGTTGAGACTGAAAAACTTGAAAACAAACTTGCAGATTTAAAGAAACAGATTTCTGAAGAAAAGAAAGGACAACTAGAGGCTGAGAAAGAACATGCAGATTTAAAAAAGAAATTTACTATTCTTGAGACAATAATGGAAGAGCAAAAAGAGGTAAAATGTTTTAGCTATTGTTTGTTTCCACTTAAGATACCAGTTCACGTATTGCATTCAGCAATGGTTTTAAGATAACTAATGTTTGTATAAACCAGTATTATTTGCTTGTCAAGGCACACAATGAGGTTAGCAAGCTTTGTTTTTTCATGATGCATATTGTTATCCACTTTTTATCTCACCTGAACACAAAGTACTCAAGGTTGATCTTTTGTGATCACTCTGCGTCCGGCATGCATCCTTCAAAAAATGGCGTTTAACTCTTAACATCTTTTATACCAATATGCTGATATTTTAAATCTAAGCAGTAATATTTCTAGCATGAAGCCCTTTAAAATGATTAAAAAAATTCCATTCAATGCTAAATTCTGGTTGCCATCGCAACCAATAGAAAAACCTAAAAAAAAACTTTTAAATCAGAAAGCGCTAGAGCTTAGATATTTTGCATGAAACTTATTCCAGTGGGTCACTACCAAGTTTGCTCAAATGAAAACCATGAGGTAAAAATTCCATGTCTATGGGGGTCATTGATTTTCCTTATATGTATGTAGTAAAAACACACACACACAATTTTCTTTAAAAAAAACCCCAGAGCTTTAGCTTAGATATTTAATATGAAACATATTCTAGGAGTTGTTTACAAAGTTTGTTCAAATAAAAGCCTGGGGGTCAAAATTGGCCTTGCCGCAGGGGGGAAAATGATTCCCCTTATCTATAAATAGAAAAAATAAATTTTCTGTTATACTACAGAAGCTTAGATATTTGGTATATAACTTTGTCACATGAAACTCTACACAAATTGTTTAAATTATAGCCCCACCACCACCCTGGGGTTACATCGATTGACCTTATATGTTTAAATGAAAAACAATTTAAAAACAATTCTTCCCTGAATCTACAAGAGATAAAGCTAAGTTTCCATAGCAATCAGCGACTTTATAGCAGCCATTGACTTTTCATAGCAAACTGTAAAATTTCATAGCAACCAGCAAACATTAAATTTCCATGGCAACGAGTGAATCTACCATTTAATTTTATATCAGGAACTAACTTCCACTTATTTTATGGAACTGTTGCTTCCAGTCTATGCGAAAGACTTCTGAGTTTTACTGGACAGTAGGTCCTGTAAACTGAAAATTTTTACTGGACCGAAAAAAACCTGATTGGTATAGCATTTTGAGTCACTTGATAAGTGTCAGCAGTCAAAAAATTTGTGTACAAAAAGAAAACTATATTATCAACAATGTGAAGTTATCTTTTTTTACCACAATCAAAATGTAAACATAAATATTGTTATACATGTATTCAATGGATTTTGCTATTTAAACTTTAATTCCATACAGACTAAATACTAGCAAAATGAGAGGGTAAATTTCAGCAAAGTCTGGCATATGTAAACAGAATTATATACATGTATATCGGTAATTTAGTGAAGTTGACAGATTAATTGTTCAATGATTTTGGTACCTTCACAGTATAGTTTAATTTTTGTCAACATCTTGGACGATCTTTCATAGCTAAACAGTTGAGCACACGTGTAATTAAGCATTACTCTAAGTCTGTGGATTAAAGACGTAAATTGTTCCAATTAATACACTGACACTTTCATCTGTGTAAAACAAACTAATAGCCGGTGACCTTTCACATCTGGGCCGCTTATGTAATTTACGCGGCCGCTTATTGACTTTTAATTGTACTAGATGTCGGATATTTTTATCTTACGTAGTTACATAAAAGTTTGCATTATGAGAATGCATAACAGTTGACAAGCATTGCACGAGCTTATATTGTGTAATGACAATATTTTGATATGTTTTGAATTTAGGTAAATGATTGGCCTTTGCAAAATGTTGAATGTAAGGTTTTTAATAAAAAACCTTAATTTTTTACCGGACCGTTGGGCCGTCAATACATATATTTTTACCGGACCTTCTGATTTTTTACCGGTCAGGGCCGACGGTCCGAATGTCTTTCGGAAAGACTGTGCTTCCCCCATACCCTTTCACGGCCATAGGGACAGCTTATGCTGTCCCTGTTATTTTCTGGGTATTTGCCATATGGACGGCTTTAGCCGTTTCTATAATAATAATAGTATTAATAATAAATTAATAATAATAATAATAATAATAATAAATATAAAGAAAATTATACCATCGATAATAATTATTATTATACTCACAGATTTGGAAACATATATAATTATTAAAATACTAATAACTAATAATAATAATTATATTAATTAATAATATAGTAATTTCTTAGAAAACCCTCTGGCAAATAGGTGATCAATAAAACAATAACCCTCTGGCAGCGAAAGGGTTAAGGGCTCCACATAAGATGCGTATTTTTATGCCAATTTTACCCAAACTTCACATGAATGTTCCTTAAGTGGTCATCTTTAAAATTTGTTCAAGAATTTAATTCCATGCAGAACTATGCATGGGTGTCTACCAAATAAAAGCCCTTGGGTTAAAATTGGCCCCGTCATGGGGGTTCATTTATTTTCCTTTTATTTGTGTAAAGTAAATACTTAAAATATCTTCTTTTAAAAAACCCAAAGAGCTGCAGTTTAGATACTTATCATGAAACACCATCGAGTGAGTGTCTACCAAGTTTGTTCAAATAAAAACCCTAGGTTAAAAATTGGATCCGCCTGGGGGTCATATTAAAATCGCACCGTCTGTCTGACCATCCGTCCAACTGTGCGTCCCCACTTCAATCGTGATCAGACTGTAACTTTGTCATACATTGAGGGATTTTGAAATAAGATGGCTTAAATGTCTACCACATCAATATGTTGTTTCGCGTCCAAGAAACACGTCCCTACCTCAAAGGTCAAGGTCACACTATCATTTGGAAGTTTCACATTTAATTTATCACAATTTGAATTAATAGGTACATATAATAGTGTCCGGGCTGTAAGTTTGTCATGCATTGAAGGATTTAAGAATAACTTGGCATAAATGTCTACAACATAGAGACGATTTGTCGAGTCAAATAATGCTTTTTGGCAGCATTTGTCACTTGGGTGACAGCTCTTGTTCCCTATATGTGTGAAGTAAAAACTTAAAATCTTCTTTTAAAAAAACTAAAGAGCAAGAGCTTAGATATTTAGCATAAAACATCTTCTAATGGATGTCTACCATGTTTGATAAAATAAAAGCCCTTGGGGTTTACATTGACCCCCCCAGGGGGGGGGGTATATACAGGTGAGTGACTTCAGGGCCATCATGACCCTCTTGTTACACATGCACTATTTCAGATCCAAATATGAACTTTGTGATATCAGTTTAAGATTTTGTTTTATATCTGCTTTCATTTGTATTAATTAGCTCACCTTGCACAAAGTGCAGGTGAGCTTTTAGGATGGCCAACCAAATGGCGTCCGTCGTCTGTCGTCCGTCCACATTTTAAATATTCTAAGGACATCTTCTATGATACTGCAAGGCCAATGTTAATGAAACTTGGCAGGAATACTCTTTGTATGAAGCTCTATCAAGATTGTTCAAAGAATTCCATTTCATGCATAACTCTGGTTGCCATGGCAACCGAAAGAAAAATCTTTAAATATCTTCTTTTAAAGAACCGTAAGAGCTAGAGCTTAGATATTTGGCATGAAACATCTTCTAATGAATGTCTACCAAGTTTGTTCAAATAAAAGCCCTAGGGTCAAAATTGGCCCGGCCCCAGGGGGTCATTGATTTTCCCTATATGCATATAGTAAAAACTTAAAAAGTCTTCTTTTAAAGAACCCAAAGAGCTGGAGCTAAGATATTTGGCATGAAACATTTTCTAGTGAGTGTCTACCAAGTTTGTTCAAATAAAAGCCCTGGGGTCAAAATTGGCCCCGGCCCGGGGGGTCATTGATTTTCCCTATATGCATATAGTAAAAACTTAAAAAATCTTCTTTTAAAGAACTGTAAAAGCTATAGCTTAGACATTTGGCATGAAACATCTTCTAGTGAATGTCTACCAAGTTTGTTCAAATAAAAGCCCTGAGGTCAAAATTGGCCCTGCCCCAGGGGGTCATAGATTTTCCCTATATGCATATAGTAAAAACTTAAAAAATCTTCTTTTAAAGAACCCAAAGAGCTAGAGCTAAGATATTCAACATGAAATATCTTCTAGTGAGTGTCTACCAAGTTTGTTCAAATAAAAGCCCTGGTGTCAAAATTGGCCCCGCCCCGGGGGGTCATTGATTTTCCCTATATGCATATAGTAAAAACTTAAAAAATCTTCTTTTAAAGAACCGTAAGAGCTAGAGCTTAGATATTTGACATGAAACATCTTCTAGTGAATGTCTACCAAGTTTGATCAAATAAAAGCCCTGGGGTCAAAATTGGCCCCGCCCCAGGGGGTCATTGATTTTCCCTATATGCATATAGTAAAAACTTAAAAAATCTTCTTTTAAAGAACCCAAAGAGCTAGAGCTAAGATATTTAGCATGAAACATCTTCTAATGAGTGTCTACCAAGTTTGTTCAAATAAAAGCCCTGGGGTCAAAATTGGCCCCGCCCCAGGGGGTCATTGATTTTCCCTATATGCATATAGTAACAACTTAAAAAATCTTCTTTTAAAGAACTCAAAGAGCTAAAGCTAAGATATTTAGCATGAAACATGTTCTAATGGGTGTCTACCAAGTATGTTCAAATAAAAGCCCTGGGGTCAAAAACTGGCCTGCCCCGGGGGTTATTGATTTTCCTTATATGTGTATAGCAAAAACTTAAAAATCTTCTTTGAAAAAACCCAAATAGCTTGAGTTTAGATATTATACATGAAACATTTTTAAGTAAATATCTACAAAGTTTGTTCAAATAAAAGCCCGGGGGTCAAAACTAGCCCTGCCCCAGGGGTGTCATTGTTTTTAACTATATGTGTATAGTAAAAACTTAAAAAATCTTCTTTTAAAAAACCCAATGAGCTAGAACTTAGATGTTTAGCATGAAACATCTTCTTATGGGTGTCTACCAAGTCTGTTCAAATAAAAGCCCTTGGGTAAAAATTGGCCCAAAGGGGGGGGGGGCTATATACAGGTGAGCGACCTCAGGGCCATCATGGCCCTCTTGTATATTACTTGTTCCTTGTCGTGGAGAATATTCATATTCTGGTAAACGATTGTCCCTCAATTCCAATATCTAGTAGAAATTTAAAAAGGGACTAATGCACCTAAAATGTTAAAATAAAAAAATGCTCCATAGAGGATTCCTGCATTGCAATGAAACTGATTTTCAAATAAGGAAATTTGATTTGATTTTTAGCTCACCTGTCACAATGTGACAGGGTGAGGTTTTGTGATCGCTTTTCGTCCGGCGTCCGTCCGTCCGTCCGTCGTCCGTCCGTAAACTTTTGCTTTAAATGACATCTCCTCATAAACCACTGAGCCAATTTCATCCAAACTTCACAGGAATGTTCCTTTGGTGGTCACCTTTAAAAATTGTCCAAAGAATTTAATTCCATGCAGAACTCTGGTTGCCATGGCAACCGAAAGAAAAATCTTTAAATATCTTCTTTTAAAGAACCGTAAGAGCTAGAGCTTAGATATTTGGCATGAAACATCTTCTAGTGAGTGTCTACCAAGTTTGTTCAAATAAAAGCCCTGGGGTCAAAATTGGCCCGGCCCCAGGGGGTCATTGATTTTCCCTATATGCATATAGTAAAAATTTTAAAAAAATCTTCTTTGCAAAGAACCCAAAGAGCTAGAGCTAAGATATTTGGCATGAAACATCTTCTAGTGAGTGTCTACCAAGTTTGTTCAAATAAAAGCCCTGGGGTCAAAATTGGCCCCGCCCCAGGGGGTCATAGATTTTCTCTATATGCATATATTAAAAACTTAAAAAATCTTCTTTTAAAGAACTCAAAGAGCTAGAGCTAAGATATATGGCATGAAACATCTTCTAGTGAATGTCTACCAAGTTTGTTCAAATAAAAGCCCTGGGGTCAAAATTGGCCCCGCCCCAGGGGGTCATTGATTTTCGCTATATGCATAATTAGTAAAAACTTAAAAAAATATTCTTTAAAGAACCCAAAGAGCTAGAGCTAAGATATTTGGCATGAAACATCTTCTAGTGTGTGTGTCTACCAAGTTTGTTCAAATAAAAGCCCTAAAGGTCAAAATTGGCCCAGCCCCAGGGGGTCATTGATTTTCCCTATAGTGCATATAGTAAAAAACTTAAAAAATTTCTTTTTAAGAACCCAA